>NW_027507785.1:262481036-262696078 GCF_037356315.1 Lithobates pipiens | reverse complement strand
AACACTGAGCCATGCATTTTAGTCAAGACAAGACAAGATAAATAAACACACCACCATTCCAGGACACCATGGAATAGGCAATGTAGCAGGTGACTATTCAGGCCTGCTCTCAGCCACCAAACACCACAAGGAAACAAAGTAGACTCACACCAAGGGGAGGTTTGGGAACTTTTGACCTATGTAGCAAACACAACTGATTGGTCATTTCATGGTCAGGCTTTCTTTTCTGATGCCTAAAGAAAGTGTTGCAATGCCACAGTGATTGGTGGTCATGGTGAGACTCCAGCAAAGTTATCAACATTTGAATTTTCTGCTTTCTTTGGCTAATGAGCGCAAGTATTTCAGACTACATTGTTCCTGCACTGACTTTTGCATCTTTGTGGATTTTGCCAAATGACATGAGCTGCAGAGCTGATGCTGGAAAACCTCCCCGTCCCATGTGCTGTGATTGAAGAAGAAGCAGGTAGTCAAATAATGCCCAGAATATATCAATGACGGCAGGTCCTCATTTTATCGAGGTCTGAATTGGGATGCATCGACACTTAAAGACACCAGCCCTAACTGCAGCAAAATCAGTTGTCTCTTATAATGGCTTTGCTTGGAGCAGTTCACACACTTTGCCAGCCTTGTACATTGGGTGCTATAACCAGCTTACCTTTTGGCATTGGTACAAGTAAGTCTAGCATCTTTTGGGGAATATTTGGCCAAATGGCCAGTATTTCTTTCTGTAGCTCTGCATCCAGCTGTTGCCTGTCAGCTCCCCCTGTAACAAGGCAAACAATGTAATATTTAGCAGTAATTGCAAGGACAGTACACTAAAAAGACAGATTCCTGATCATGCATATAATTGAGCCGAGTATAATGAACAATCCTTAACTTACAGGAGACATTTTATGTAGAAATTAAAACATAAAGGTGAACTCCATACTAACAGCTAAATACACAGACAAAATATGTATACATTAACTGCTTACATAAAAAAGAATTTAAAGTGATAGTAAACTCAGTTCTACCATTTGTACCTACAGGCAAGCCAATAGTAAGGCTTACCTGTAGGTACTGTGACTATCTCCTAAACCTGCACAGTTTAGGAGATATTTAGAGTGCATGCAGCCGGTGATGTTACTGACACATGTGCTCTGAAGATCTGGCATACAGTGAAGGTGGCTCCTGAGCTCATGCATGGGAGAGACGTCATCACGCTCCCAGCCAGTCATGTAGCCGAAGAACGCAAACCTGGATGGAAGGCCGGGGGAAGTCGGAAGTCCTCTCAGCAGTGGCAGTGCAGCGCTGGAGGGATTCGTTCTAAGGCAAGTCTCTCAGAATGTGTTAGTATGTAATGCATATTGCCTTGTAGGGAATTTATTTTTATTTTTTTTGATCAACAACTGCAGTTTACTACCGCTTTAAATGCCATATTAATGAATATAGAGCTGGATTATTTCTCTATTTTATAACTGCCTGAAGTCTAACTTTTACATTTGCATGTAAGGTTTCATGCACATGGACTAAAACAGGCATTATTTTATGAGGACCGATCTTGGTCTTGCATTGTGCCTCATTACGTTACAAAGTGATTGAGCAAATGTTGAAGGAAAGCTAGTTCAGGGACCAGTTGTGCGGCTGGGAGGAAGCATTTGGAAGCGAGGAA
The DNA here is from genome assembly GCF_037356315.1 of Lithobates pipiens. Taxonomy (NCBI): domain Eukaryota; kingdom Metazoa; phylum Chordata; class Amphibia; order Anura; family Ranidae; genus Lithobates; species Lithobates pipiens. Next base: position 262,694,427 of record NW_027507785.1, on the reverse strand, counting down.
TAAGTTAAGTATATCTGTGCATTGTTCTACCCCTAAGCAAAATGAGCATTTAACCCTTGCAGGGCAGAGGAGGACCCGCTTAGGTTAACTTTTGTTTTCTCTGGAGTACTGAAGAAGAAGCTACTTATTAAAATCTACCATACAAGAGGCTACATATTATATGGTTTCCCCTGTTCAGGGTCAACTAAGCACAGGTTATGTTTTGTGGTTATGATGTCTTTGATTCTTACCTTTTGCAATTTTTACATCCAGTGCTGTCCGTATAAGAGCCATAAGAGTTGAAGTGAAATGAACCGTCATGTCCTCTGTTACGGGCATATTCATCAGGACCAATCTCTGTACAAAAACACCGGGTGCCCAAGATATGGGATATCGACAAGGGGACCCAAAGCAAACAAGCACACATATGCACATAATCACTACACCATACACAGAACAGGGATGGAGACATCACTCCCCAAACTTCCCTCCATATCCCCAGCTCCACCCTATTCCTATGTGACTAAAAGAGAGAACATAAGGAGCATGCAAAACCTGCCCCAACTACTGCTGGATTCTTGTTATAAAGAATACCAGTATTACTGGACAAAACAAGACAGAGGGTTAACTGTCCAGAACCAGCAGATTAAATATGTACTTGTCCAGAGAATTTGCGACTATGCGGATCTATAGAAAACCGCTGAAGGTGGGTACACTAGATAAAAAGGTTAAACATAGCTTGTTATTGAGGAAAAACTGGGAGTGTCATTGCTGACCTTCTGAAAATGTACAATATGCTGATCCTCTGGTTTTAGTACTTTTAATAACCTAAAACTAGTACTCAGAACAGTAAAGTCAGAAAAAACTCTGAAGTCTATATATGCATATATTATTTTTGTGAGCAATTTTATGGCCTATTTGAACTAGGACTGTTTTCATGTGTTGAGGTGCACAACAATGCACTACATTAGGCAGCCTATTCGAAATGAACGGACTATTATGTACCTCAGTGAGATTTTAGGTCTTGCTGCACATAGTGTGCTGCGGTGTGTTGTAACACCTGCATGTTCTAGAGGTGTGTACGGGTGCTATTCTAAATGAAAAGACACTACAACACACTGGCACATGCAACATGTGCTAGCTTTTTTTTTGGTAATGCCCACATTTCACACTGTGTTGCCATGATGCTGGGAAGTGTGAAAAAACCCTCAAGTACTAAAGCAAGAGTGTCAACATGACAGCTAGGCAACAAGGATTCTTAGAAGGAAAAGTCAACAATGTCAGCCACTATTTTTTTACTAATGAGAGCTTACTTGAACCTTGCCAAAACCTCAGCAAATCAAATTAAGCATGATCAAATATATTTAATCAGAGGATACCATAAAACAATATATCAAAAGAATCACTAAATCCAGAGATATAGATAGCTAAGCTTATGAGCAAATATCTATTCCTGTAAGGGTAGAGATTGATCCTTCCCTTTCCACAATTCTTATTCCTTAATAAGGTTGTCCGCGATATAACAGGGCCATTAAGAACCCTCAGGGGGGGTGGAATAGAGAAAGTTCAACACTGATTTTTTTTATAGAAAAAGTCAAGATTTGCACATCATTTAAGCTGTTTATCTTTCTGGAACTGCTGATGTCTTTGACATGCATGTTTTTGATCACATACTGAATTTGAATGGCCAAGGTTGGTAAAATATTTATTTTAAAATGTATGTAAAACCAGAACCTTTTGGTAAGTTTTGGTTAGAGTAGGAAAGGATTAGAACCTCTGTTAAGTTGTTATTGCTGCCTGTGTGCCACTAGGTAGGTTCACCCACTTTATTCGTTGTGATGTTCACAGAACGTGAGACAGAATGTGATGGGAAATCTTATGCTGCGAACACACGACCGGACTTTCCGGCAGACTGGGTCGACAGACTTTCGGCTGAGTTCCGACGGACTTTCTGAATGAACGGACCTGTTAGTTTTGAACATGATGATGTAAACGGGACTAAACAAGGAAGTTCAATAGCCAGTAGCATATAGCTTCCTTTGCATCATATTTGGTCTGTCGGACGAGCACACAGACAAACGGTTTTCCCGATTTTAGCCCATCTGAGTTGAATCCATCAGATAGATTTGAAACATGTTCTATTTCTAGATCCGTCAAATTTTTTTTTTTTGAAAAACGATTGGACTAGCCCACACACGATCGGATTGTCTGACAGACTGATCCTTTTGGACCTAGTCTGCAGGAAAGTCCGGTCGTGTGTACGCAGCATTACAGTTGCCACCAGAACATAAAGTCAGGAAAAATCTTCAGATGATGATCCTTTTTTTACAGTGACAACTGTCTAAAATAGAAATCCCCCCTAGAGGTTTCCTGTTACATCTCCAGGGCAGAAAATTAAAGGAGAAGTATAGCCAAAGCTATTTTGTACATACTTCTCCTATGGGTCAAAGGAGTACAGTTTGTTCTGCACTCCTGTGACTCATTTTCAGCCAGCTGAAACCCACTGTTGGCTGATGTCACAGAGCTAATCCAGGCTCTGAAAAGACCCCGGGCATATGGTCAGGATCTGCCCAGAAACTGGGACCAGAACCATGGCTCAGCCTCTCAGCGATCTCTCAGCTCCCATCCACTCTACAGCCCAGTTCTCCAGTGATCGCTGGAGGGGCAGAGCAGAGAACCGGTGACTGACAGACACAGCTCTCTTCTCAAAGCGGAGGGGGAGAAATTAGTGATCGCGGTTCTTTTTCGATTAGTTCTCTGTGCAGAGCTGGCAGGAGACAGATGCAGCATCTCACTGATGCTGTATCGACCTCAATGAATATAAATGTTTTTTATTTCCCATAGCCCATACTTCTCTTTGAAGGTAAATCTGCCCAATGGGACACATACAGCATTAGGGAGAGTATCAGGATAGGCAGGAAAGTTGTTTTTTTGTTGCATCCTTCATATAACAACTGTATTTTTGATTCTTTTTTTCATTATTGCTATTATTTTTAAAGTGGAAGGATGACTTAAAACTTTTGTCACTTAATTCTGATACTGTCATTGCACAGTTAAAATGTGTGTCCACATCATCCAGAGCCCCTTATTCCTTCTACTTGGTGACTGCACAAGGTTCAAAATCCCTTTGCTGATTTAAATAGGGTTATCTCTACCTTATAAGCCACTTTGTTAGGACATCTTTTTCCGAGGCCTAAAGGTGGTGACATGAGGGTCAGCATGTCGTACATCTCTGTATAATGGATGCGGCCACTGGTTATGGACAGGGGGAGCCAGAGGAAGAGGAAAGGAGTGAAGTGAGGACAATGGAGCCAGCAATGAAGGGACAAAGAAAAGCAGCATATTCATGGCAGCAAAATCCAAACCAAAAAAAAAAAGAAACAAACAGTAAAACACACAAAAAACAAGAAAGAAAAGAGGGAAACAGAAGAGAAGAGGGAGGGGTTAATAAATGCCTCGACCTCCCCAGAAGCAGATTCAGGTGGGTTTATACCTCACCCATGCCAGTAAATAGATCTTTACTACCCAAGCCCAATTCCTTTCATCTGTTTTTAAGTTGTCTACTTCTTCATCTTAGTGATGTCGCAAGCATTTACTATATCCACTCCAAATAACCGTCTCCAAGTTCAGAATGCAGCTCCTGATAGTTCAGCTGTTTTAGCCATTGATAAAGATCGCTGTCCATAAGGAGCTGAGGCTTTTGGGGGAGCCGTGTATGTAATCTGGTGATGATAAAGAGGGTGCAACTGTCCAAGTTGGTTTTAGGATTGAGATCCTGCAGTTGCTTCCTCCTGGCTATGGGGGTGTGTGGCTCCCAGCATGCACCAGTGCAAAGCATGCTCCGGGCTGCATACAAGGAAAGTTTTCATGCATTCTCCCCGCTAGTGTCTTCAGCTCATGCCAAGCTGCAGATTAGAGGGTCAACCAGCTGCCCCCGAACGCCAGTAACCCTGGATCATCCAAGAGGGTGGATGCATAGGCTCCATCCATAAACCCAAAAGAATCCACAACCCACTTGTTTTTTTTAAATGAATTATGTGCAGATGGGCATATATATCAAAGTCCTGCATGGGCACAATGACTTTTTTAACCTGTGGTCTAAATCTGTGGTTTCTAGTGTAAACCTAATTTGCTGTATAGTGTTGACTATCTTTTTTAAACCCTAAAGGGTCAATTCAAAACATATATTTCAGCTATGGGTGGACAGCACCTTACTGAAATTATCTTATGTCTAATATATTTTGGGGAGTCTAGCAGCACATTCTCCATGCAAGCGTTTCTAGCTCTTTTGCCCTCCACTACATAGTCTCTTTAATGGAAATACAAAACAGACTTAGGACCTAAGATGATGAGATCCTGCTTCCAGAGTCTACAGGAGAAATAAAACGCTGGTGGAAAACTCAACCCTCTTACCAAGTCATGGTTCACCCATGGCTTTAATGATGTACTGTTAAGTCCCAGGGACTAGCTTGGGTGCAGCTGCTGATGTAGTGGGACGGTTAGGGAGTGAATGTCAGTCTTTAAACCTGGAGGCAGCAGCCCGAGGTCCCTTGCATGGTGCAGTAGTGGAGCGGTGGAGGGGAAGGGATAGTTAGGTGAAGGGAAAGGTGGGAAGGTAAAGGTAAGCTATGCCCTTGCTGAAGTGGAAAGGGCTGATAGATTTGGCACCAAACCTTGCATGCCACCCTGTATGGGCAGTTCTCTCCTAGGCCGAGCGGAGGCGAGATGACTCGGACTAATTTGTACATATCCTTATAGGGGATCCTGCCACTGGAAGAAAAGCACAGGCATGTTAATCAGAGCACAGCTCAGTACCATGAAGCTGGAGAGACTTCCGTGGACAGAGGACAAACCCCCCACAACTTCAGTCACTGCACCATGAGAGCTCCAAGGGCAGCACAAAGACCAAACCCAGTTCCTGCAAAATAGCTGCTGCTCAAACTGGGACATAAAAATGGGGGAGGATAGATAAAAACCTCAAGCAGTCAATCTTTAGCTAGAAAGCTGGATTGTACAAATATATTAAAGAAATTCAGAAAAAAAAATCAACATTATAAGGTTAGCTTAATAAACTGGGAATCTAGTTTATTTTATTTTAGTATATTTTTTTATTTCCATGCCATATTTCTGCATGGTGAAAGGCTTATAATTAGGAAGGGTTAGGGATAAAGAATGCAGAAGACAATTTACCATGCTGCTCTGTCGTATTCTGCCCAGATCCGGACAAACTCATCCAGATGGTGTGGTCCGAGAATGGAAGAGTCTCTGGTCAGGTATTCAAAGTTATCCATGATGACAGCAACAAACAGATTTAACATCTAAGGAAGAAACAAACAAGGTCCAGTGAAATGGATCTAAACTCTAATTGGATGATTTTTGGTTTATTAAAGTAAAGCACACTGTATCAAAAACAACTCTTATGTATTTAACCCTTTTATTTGCATTCCATTGCTGCTGGTCTTTTTCTGTCATTCTGCAGTCACTTCCTGCCTATATGCCATACAGACTGCATATTACTGCTCAGACTAAACTCCCCAAAAGCCTGTATAATGTGTTAAAATGACCACTTGTTGTCTCCATTTGAAACCCATGTGGAAGACTGACAATGCAGGGGCACAAATGGGAGACAGAAACAGAATTGTGTCATCCTATAATAAGAATAGACTGAGCAAGAATCTTCATGGTAGTTGTTAAAGGAGATCTGTCATTAGAATTAGTATTTTACTATTTTACTTGTACACTTTACTTGTAAACTACTGTTTTCTAACCCTAGTTATGATTACCGCTCTGCTCCTGCTGGGGCCAATCCAACAACAGCTCTAAAGGAGACAGTTAATTTATAGCAGCAGCTTGTCTTGACTATGAACACTTTCCAGAGGCAAGCAATGGCCAAGTGGAATGCAGTAGTGGTGGCGGTATTGGTGGTGGTGGGCATTCCTGTCTTTCTCTTGATGTTGCTTACCTCAGGAAAGCATTCACAGCCCAGACAAGCTGCAACTGTTAATTAACTGTCTCCTTCAAAGCTGTTGACAGAACTGTAAAAAAAAGTTCTAATGATAGATCTTTATGAGGATCAAGAAACAGGAGTGAGATTCCAAGCCCAAAATTGCATATTTATTCAAAATCACTCAGCTGATGATCACAAGACTTTTCCCCATCATCTCCCAGCACAAAACACTGCCCACTCCAGGCATTTACATTGTGCAGGGAGACCCCCCGTGAGGAGGAAAAACATATTTTTAAATGTTTGGACTACAAACAAATCCCCTGAAAGGTAAGAAATCATAGATAGCAAAAACTTCTCTATAACAGCAAATAGCTTCAACAACACTTCACAAACAATTAAAAATTCTTTAAAAAGTCATGCGGCAACCTTTCCCACTCTGAAAAATGACCCCAGAGGTATAATGCATGGGTTGGTTCTCTGGTTCATTTTCTATAGTTTGCTTTTAAAAGTATTTAAAATTGATCTTGTGAAATTGCAGTGCAAGGTAAATCTTGCAGAACATCAGCTGGAAAAACTTCCATCACCTCTACCCAAAACAATTTTCCTCCATCTATAATCCAAATGTATTTCTGCAAGCAATATACACCTCTAAGGCCGCGTACACACGGGCGGACTGTTCGCCCAACTTTGTCTGCTGAACAGTGTTTCAGCGGACAGTCCGCTCGTGTGTGGGCTTCAGCGGACAGTTTCAGCGGACAGTCTGACGAACAAAGTTTTTCGGAATTTCCGTAAGACTGTCCGCTGAAACTTGGTTTGAGCGAACAGTCCGCTCGTGTGTAGGCTTGTTCGGCAAACTAAGTCTCGCGCATGCTCAGAAAGAATTTACACGGCGAAGGTTGCATTGCAGTGTATCGGACGCCGAATTTCTCGTCCCGTCGTACGTGCCGTTCACGTCATCGCGCAAGTTTTCAGCGGACTGTTCGTTCGTCGTGTGTGGTCAAGTCCGCTCATGCTAATTTTGAGCGGACTGTTTGTCAAACTGTTTGACGAACAAAGTTGGGCGAACAGTCCGCCCGTGTGTACGCGGCCTAAGTGCTTCTGATAAGTTAATTGACAATCGTTGGGCCTCCCTGAATAGCCTCAGGTCTAACAACAGGGGGTCCAAAGTTTTTAAAAAGGTTCCACTGTCCTTGAAATGTACAGTATTTACCATTCTACCATCAATCCATAAATTGCAGGTGGGATTTTCAGAATTTGGAGTGGCCGAGTACAAGAGGGGGAATTTAATATGCTTCTGGCGGTTTTCATGCTTGGATAATGTCCAAGTGGTAAAGTAGTAAGCACTTCATGATCTGTGTACTGGTCACCAAATACTGCCGCAGACTTGGCTTTGATTGATTGATCAGTGGACAAACTCCATAAACCTTAGACGGAATGCATGAGCTTGGCACTACCAGATGTCTGTGCAATGTGATTGAAAGTCTGTCTTCTGCGAGCGAGAACTCTGCATACTGAATGGGGCTTTGTTGCACAATCTGCCAATGTCTTCTAAGGTAACAATACATTTGTTTATGTCCAATTTGACTGCATGTATAACATTGTTTGTTATGTGCAGTCTTTTGAGGCTTTTTGCAGAATATGATGACCACACTCTGCATCCCGGGATTGAACATTTCCCTTTGTGGTGCTGAAGTGGGAGGGATAGGAGAGATTTACTTGGGGAGGGGAATTGTTTCCAAGGATATATTTCTTTTTAACAGGGCTTAATAGATCATGGTTGTCCTGCCAAATAGCCTGCGACCCTAACTGTGACTGGCTTCCTTTCTTTAATCCACTTACGTATCTTTGCAGTACATTTATTAAAAAATAGTTCAAAAGGCCGCAGCAGCTATCCAATCAAGCAGTAGGGCTAATAGGCAGACCCACTGCCTTCTCTGGACTTCTATTAAGTGAAAATAGTTTTCAAAATCTTGGAAGAAGCCCACAATATTATCTGTCACCTTTTGAAGACAAGCCCTTTCTGCCACTTTTTGTTTAAGTTTAAATCAGTATTTTTTGCTAGAAAATTACTTATAACCCCCAAACATTATAGATTTTTTTTAGCAGAAACCCTAGGGTATACAAATGGCCATCGTTTGCGATTGGCAGTGGTTTTTTTTAATGTAATTTTTTTTGGAAAAATAATGAATAATAATAAAAAAAAAATACAAAATATACCCCAATTTATTTGTAAAATATGAAAGATGAAATTGAAAAGAGTAAATAGATATCTAACATGTCACGCTCCAACACTGTGCACACGTTAATGGAATGGTGACAAACTACAGTACAGGTCCTCTTTATGGAGACCTCAAATCTCTTCTTTACCTTTAAAAGTAAAAGATCAAAAAATAAATTTAGAAATATAAAGCATAGGGAGAGGTAACCAACCTCAAGGGACTTTTAACGGTATCAGGCATTACATGTAATAAAGAGAATCACATAGTAATCACTCAAAAAGTGTTTGGAATAAAAAAAGATTCTTAGAAATTTATTATACAAAAAAATAACAAATTTTGCTAAAACAACACTGTCAATACAGATACAAATCCATACAATACATAGAGATCTTGAAGAATCATTTGCAAACTCAGTCAATGTAATATGGTGCTCAACATGTTTCACTCATAGGCGAGTTTCTTCAGGAGCTTTGAATATCATTGACAAGTATAATACTGCATGGATAAACACATAAAGAGAATTAGTTAAATATAAAGTGCATGTTCCAGTATTCACAATAAAGTTTTCAAAAAGAAACCAACAGGTAAATATGATTACTACAAAAGAAAAAAAATATCAAAAATCATAAATTTATATAAATACACAAAGAACAGGGCATTTAGGTCATTCAAGATCAAAGGGGCTGAAAGATCACATACTTACCCACTGTATGTTCACAAAATAATTCAATCAAAGAAACCCCGTATTGCAAAAAATGAAGAGCCTCAATGGTGGATGGGGGGCATCCAGCTATAAGTGCTTGCAGGGAAACGCTTCAGGATAGCAGTCTAAATACACAATCAGAAAGAGGGAAACAAACCCCCTGTAGTTTAAAAAAAGGCCATGATATTCCTCCTGTATGTGATCTTTCAGCCCCTTTGATCTTGAACGACCTAAATGCCCTGTTCTTTGTGTATTTATATAAATTTATGATTTTTGATATTTTTTTCTTTTGTAGTAATCATATTTACCTGTTGGTTTCTTTTTGAAAACTTTATTGTGAATACTGGAACATGCACTTTATATTCAACTAATTCTTTTTATGTGTTTATCCATGCAGTATTATACTTGTCAATGATATTCAAAGCTCCTGAAGAAACTCGCCTATGAGTGAAACATGTTGAGCACCATATTACATTGACTGAGTTCGCAAATGATTCTTCAAGATCTCTATGTATTGTATGGATTTGTATCTGTATTGACAGTGTTGTTTTAGCAAAATTTGTTATTTTTTTGTACCGGTATAATAAATTTCTAAGAATTTTTTTTATTCAAAACTCTTTTTGAGTGATTACTATGTGATTCTCTTTATTACATGTAATGCCTGATACCGTTAAAAGTCCCTTGAGGTTGGTTACCTCTCCCTACGCTTTATATTTCTAAATTAAATATTTGGTATGTGGTATCATTATGTTTTGGTGGTTTCACTTTATTCTTTAAATCAAAAAATAAATGTTTTTGATCTTTCCTAGATTGGCAGTGGCGTCATGACATCGCTCCAGTCTTCCAAAGCCATAGAGCCGATCAGAGACAATCTGTTCTGTGGTAGCCCCTGTGACCAGTCGGCTGCACTGTCAGATTGTTTCTTAGGCGCTGGTAAAAATGGTAAGCCCGAGAAACAGTGGCGGGAGGGGGGGGCGTCCCTTTCGGAAAGTGATCCAGTGGCTAATAAGCTGCTTAGACTGCTTTCATGAGAACGTCAGCCACCAGCTGAAGAAAATTGTACGGGGTTATGGCTGATAGCTTCAGCCATAACCCCGGTCAACCACTTACAAACCCCAACATATACAGTATGCCTTTAGGGAACAGTGGGAGTTACAGAATCAGTACATAACTAGAGACATAAGCCAATCCATGAAAATGGAAAAGTTACAATATTACACTCTTAACATCCCCAGGGGACCGCTATTGTACTATTGATTTATGTGATACCAAAGAAAATTTCCAGATTACTAACATACTGCAAGGGACGGTCAGAGAAAGGCAACAGGTTTGGTTGGAGACACATAGAAACTGGGGACATAATAAATTAGACTGGTAGTAATTACTGCTATTACAGCCTCTTTTCAAATCAATGCCCCTGCTACGGTCTGCAAGGGTTCAAGAGCCATACAATAAGTACAAGAGGGCTGCATGTGGCCCTCAGGCTGCAAACCAGAGAGTTTTTAATAATATAAATGACAATCATTTGATGAATTCAAAGTACTGAAGGTAAAGCTCACCAGGAAGGAACAGAAAAAAATGAAGGAGACAAAATAGACATAAGCTAGGTCAGTTCCACAGCGCTCATTTTCGTTATGTCCACCAGGGGCACTAGTGTCCGGTTCACAGCCTTTATCTCCCAGACATGACAGCATGATCTCCTGCCAAGCCTCACCAGTGGCACTCCTAGCAGCAAAAGACAGAAATTACAATTAGAAAATGATACAACAAACCTATGGCATCATGGCTGAACATTCTTCTACTCTGAAAAATTCTCAGTTCCATCTGTGGCACCCACTTACAACTTTTCTGAAACATTTGCTGGATTATTACAGTTTACACTTCCAGATCATGAACATTTAATTAATTAATTGTAGCTAAAATAAATGACTGAAAAATTTGCACATGAAATATAACTTACAGTCAGGGGGATGTGTTACTTGTGTTACTTTTATTAGCAGAAATCCTCCTCACATAATGCCCTCTCCCAACCCCTACTTTTGTAATATTCCCTTGCGACAGGGGTTAATAAAAATAAGGGACTGCAGACTCAATAGGGGTGGGGGGTCATGTACTGGGGATGATTTGTACTAATCAATACATTTAATTTTACATTGACATGTTTCGGAGGTCTTTGTCATGGTTTCTAACCTTCTACCAGCATGTTAGATGTGGTTTAGTGATGTAAATATGGCAGAGCAATGTAAGTAAATTATAATAAAGATATTGCTTGGATTTGAGCCGCTACAACAAGCGTGAAGGCTAAGTGGCTACCTTAATTGGGATGGAAAAGGGCAATTGATATTTGTAATATACGGTACCTTAGTTCCTTTAATCCTTTTGTGACCAGAAGTCATTGCTACCTAGATGCCCAGGCCAAAGTTACCAGTTTTAGCATGTGTCCATTAACTTAACAAAAACTCTATTTTATAACCTACATAATCTACCTAGGGATATATGACTTATTTATTGCATTGTTTTAGGAAAAATCCTGCTCTGATTTTTTATTCTAGGTTGACAAATGTACAAAAATCTAGAATTTTATTTTCTATTTTTGAATCTTTTTTTCAATACTTATTGTATCTGATACAGTATTAAATAGTGCTATGTGAATGGTGAAGGCTTATTTTGTTAAGAAAGGCAACAGCCTGCATGTGGTCAAAGGAATGACAAAAGATCCTGGAAAAAATAAAATATTTGAAAACATCATTGGAGGGTGACAGAAAGGAAGATCTTGCCTGTATTGGCAAGGAGCCAAGTGGATGCTAGCCACACTTGCCTGCATTTATTTGTCAATTTTACAAATCTCCAATAAAGGCAAGATCTCCTTTGTGGTGCCCTCTGGTGGTCTTTTACATATATGGTCTTTATTCCAGGACCTTTTGTCCCTCCTGTGGCCACTATCATGCCATTTTCTCGTTGTTTTGTCTCATGGGCATTAACATCCTAACATAGAAGCCATTCATTCTCTTTCAAATAAGTCTGCATTTTTATTTTGGTAGGCCTTATGCTACAATAACTCCTGAAGAAGCTGCATATTCAGCAAAACATGTTTAGAACAGTTTAGTAACAGCACCTCAAAACTCCTGTGATAATGTAAGGTCTGTTTTCAAGATTATGTTCAAGATTATGTTCAAGATTTAAAGGGATTGTAAAGGGTAAAAAATAAATAAATAATAATAATAATAATAAACCTAATAATAATAAAAAACTGTTATACCTCCCTGCTCTGGGGAATGGTTTTGCACAGAGCAGCCCCAATCCTCCTTTTCTAGGGACTCCCGTTGGTATTTCTGGCTCCTCCTCTTCTCAGTGTGCCACCATAAAAAGCCACTACAAATCCCAAGCCATGCAGCCTGTGTCTATAAACTCGATTCCACCCCCTGCTCCTTCGTCACAGAATTTGATTGACATCAGCAAAGAGTAGAGCGAGCCACTGCTCTCAGGCACAGTCTGGATCAAGATTGGGCTCAGATAAGTATAAATGGGGGGGGGGGGGGGGGGCTGCTCACAGAAGGTTTTTATCTTATTGCAGAGAATGCATTAAGATAAAAAAAACCTTCAGTCTTTACTACCACTTTAAAATCTCCTGTTGAGAGATCTGAATTTTTACTTTTTGCAAATCCTTATTTGGTCCCTTAGCAATTACCTAACACCAAATGGACGTTCTTACAGGAGAACTCCAGTCATAAGTAACAAGGTAAAAATGAATAACCCATTAAAAGAAAGTAAAAAATAAATAAAACAGAAACAGCTTTTGCTGCAATATTCAACTTTAATCTAGGGATTTCTCTTGCAGTACTTTTTCTGCCACTAGCAGTCTGATGACCAGCACTATTTAACCCACTCCCTCTGAGCCCAGGTCGCCCTAGTCCAGCTGAAGTATTTTATTAAACATAGAAATGAGAAGCAGCACAGTGATGGGCTCATCTCTCTATCACATGTTGCTTTCATTTCCTTTCAGTGTGACTGGCTCCTTGTACTGCTCCTTTATCTCACACTCCAGTCCAGCAAAACATTATTTAAAGTGAATGTAAACCCGATTCATGAAATCTGACCTGGGCACATTTATCTGTAGTGTTTACTGATCTCTTCTCAAAGCACTAAGTCCTGTGTATTTCTGATGTTTCGTTCCTCTGTGATCAGCATGAAAACTTCTGACAAGTTCTCAGAGAGGGGAGATAAAACCAGCTTGAAATTTTTGTCGGGGCTGGGTGCTATAAATAGATTAGCAGAGAGCTTGTCTTGTCAGAGCACAGCTCTGCAAGTCTCTGCCTATGTGGGAGTGGGGGGGGGGGGGGGGATGCTTTATTCATATCAGTTATCACGCAGTGTATGCCAAGACTCCACTCCTACTACTGAATGATGAAGTAAAAATTCTAACACACTGTTAGAAGTCTAAAAAAATAGCAAACTGAAGATAGCAGATATACTGTATATGTAAAACTTATGTAGTGTATCATCTGAGGCTGTTCATTTCATTGGGTATTTGTGAGGGTTTACATCCACTTTAAACTAATAACATTAAACATGTTTTTTCTCCATGTTCTCCTCATTATCTGTCCTGAGAGCTAAGAGAAGTTCTTCATGTACCACCAGGAACCCAGAAGAAACTGATTACCCTCTGTTATTAGCTATATTTTACATATTCGCTTCCTGTAAGCAGCTGAACTCTAAAGTCTGTATTTGAGTTTTCCGTTGTTACTGGCAAGAAGAACAACATGCTGGCTTCTTTCCTTAATTTGAGACTTCACTGGTAATATATGCAGCCAAGAATTTGCAACCACCGCAGCTATTACAGTACAAAATGAGAGTGTCACCTTCCCCAAATTAATTCTCTTAAATAACAGAAGAATTCTGGGATGTAAGCTGGCAGGTGCTGGGATCCATCAGTGCATCAGAAATGGCATATCAATTTTGCAAGGATTTGTTATTCTACATAGTAAGGTTGAATAAAGACACCAGTCCATCCTGAGTGAGTGTCTACAATTGTCCCTATCCCTGTATATATATTGCACACTCACATCAGTTCCTACCCCCAAGGAGCCCACAATCCAAGGTCCCCATTCATATACTAGGGCCAATTTTGGACAGAAGCCAATTAACCTACATGCATGTCTTTGGAGTGTGGGAGGAAACTGGAGTACCCAGAGGAAACCCATGCAGGTACAGGGAGAACATGCAAACTCCAGGCAGGTAGTGTCGTGGTTGGGATTCAAACCAGTGACCCTTCTTGCTGCTAGGTGAGAGTGCTAACCACTACACCACTGTGCTGCCTTGCTGGGACCCCTGCGTGGGTATACCACCGGAGCATTTTTGTGTTATTGAATGTTTGTGTATGTTTTTATATACAAATAATAAGATCTTTAAAAAACATAAAAAAATAAAAAAGAATGATACCAGGAGGGCCAATACTGAAATGTGTGTGTATATATATATTATTATTTTTTTATAAAAAGGATTTCAATAGTTTGCATTTCCCTTTGTCTCATAGATTCCACCGACTTTTTATCATCCACTGCTCAGATGTCTCATTAAGTACACAGCCAGCTTCTCTGAGCAAGGATTAAAGCAGAAATAGGTAAGCGGAAACGAAAACTAGATGTATTCTTTTTTTTTTTTTTTTTGCTCTTCCTAGCATAAATAAATATGAAAACTTTTATGCACTCCATTTAATGCTTCTTTGCAAAAAAATATTTAATGCTAATAACTAGGAACCTATGGGAACCCACCTGAATAGGAGCATGAGGGAACTGGAGAAACTTCTGAAGTTGTTGTGTCTATTAATATGACTTTCCTCTTCAAGGCGGATGTTACCAAACACCTACAAAACAAGACTTAATTAATATCTGGACCTCGCTATATTTATAACTTTTGTAAAGTTTATTAAAAGCAGCTTTCAAATCCAAAGTTTTTACCTGCACTTATCTTACAAGTAGGGGCAGACATTAATCTCATTTACATATCCATGTCTTAATGGACAGTTTGGAGGTATGAATCACATAGACAGAATAAGAAAATTCAAAGTAGCTATAAAGTCTGCACACACAATTAAATCCATGGCCACATGTCATAGCCAGAAATGCTAAAATAATCTTGAATGGTAATTATAAATAACAACTATGATCTCAGCAAGCAGCATAAACAACTTTCTCCCTACCAGATGCATCTTGGAAGATTTTCAGAAGATATTAAGAAAACTGTCATCCTAAATCAAAATATGTCAAAAGATAGTCTGTACCATTCCTGGAATTGAACAGCCACGGTGTTGGATTAGGATACAACTAACTCCTGGTATACTTTTTAACCACTTAAGCCCCGGACCAATTTGCAGCCAAAGGACCAAGCCCCTTTTTACGATTCGACACTGAGGCGCTTTAACTGACAATTGCGCGGTCGTGCGACGTGGCTCCCAAACAAAATTGGCGTGCTTTTTTCCCCACAAATAGAGCTTTCTTTTGGTGATATTTGATCACCTCTGCGGTTTTTATTTTTTTGCGCTATAAACAAAAATAGAGCAACAATTTTGAAAAAAATGCAATATTTTTTACTTTTTGCTATAATAAATATCCACAAAAAATGTATGTATATATGTGTATATATATATATATATATATATATATATATATATATATATATATATATATATATATATATATATATATATATATATATATATATATATAAAACATTTTCCTCAGTTTAGGCCGATACGTATTCTACATATTTTTGGTAAAAAAAATCGCAATTAGCGATTATTGATTGGGTTGCGCAAAAGTTATAGCGTTTACAAAATAGAGGATAGTTTTATAGCATTTTTATTAATATTTTTTTTTTTTACTAGTAATGGTGGCGATCAGCGATTTTTATTGTGAATGCGACATTATGGAGGACACATTGGACATTTTTGACACATCTTTGGGACCACTGTCATTTATACAGCAATCAGTGCTATTTAAATGCACTGATTCCTGTGTAAATAACATTGGCAGTGAAGGAGTTAACCACTAGGGGGCAGTGTAGGTATAATGTATGATGTTATGTGTTTTTTATTGTAGGGGGCGTGGCCTGGCATGTGACATCACTGATCGTCTTTCCCTATAAAAGGGAAGAGACGATCGGTGACAGCCACAGTAGGAAGCACGGGGAGAGGCTTGTATACACAGACCTCTCCTCGTTCTTCAGCTCTGTGACCTTATCGCGGAACACCAGCGGCGATTGGATCTGCTGGTCCCGTGGCCATGGTCACAGAGCTCAGGACCGGGTCGGGAGCGTGCCGCCGCCGGCGTGCTCCCACCCCAAGGCTGGGCACTTAAAAAGCAATGTACAGGTACGTGCTTGTGCCCAGCCGTGCTATTCTGCCGATGTACATCGGTGTGAAGCAGTCCTTAAGTGGTTAAGTTCTTATTAAAGATGAAATTCTCACAAAAATTAGGTCTAATACTAGAGATGCCATATTCATGGAACATGTTGCATGGCATTTGACTTCAAGCTGACAGGCAGTGAGCCAGTTAAGTCAGGCAATGAAAATTCTGAGAAATCCTGTCTTCACAAAGACTACTGTTGCCAAGAACACAATGGTGTTTTATTAGTTTACAATATTTATTGCTATATTTTCAACTATAACGATTTCATACAGAATACATAAAAGCAACTGCCATTTACTAACAAATAGATGTTCTAAGAAATACATTTGATCTGCACTGAGTTCTCCCGAGAGTATATTTTTTCTTTATGACAATATAAATATTGTTAGATGACAGCCTAACCTGCATGCCTATAATGGCATAGATGAAGAATAACATAGCAATCAGGAGGCAGACATAAGGGAGAGCCTGAAAATAAGACAAAAACTGTTATTTAAGTGACAAGAAACATTGCAAAATAACATGCGGTTGAACATAAATATCACATACACATTTTAGGAACTGCAACCATTTTTATACACAGTCCCCAGCCCCCCCCCCCCCTCTCTTTTTTAGGGGCTCAAATTTAATTGGACAAATGAAAATAATCATCAGTAAAATGTTAATTTTTAATATTTTGTTGGGAATCTTTTAGTGGCAATGACTCCTGAAGTCTGGAACCCATGAACATTACCAAAGACTGGGTTTCCTCCTTTCTGATGCTTTGCAAGGCTCTAACTGCAGCTGTCTTCAGTTATTCTTTGTTGGTGGGTTTTTTGCCTTTAGTTTTGCTTTCAGCAAGTGAAATGCATGCTCAATTGGGTTGAAAGTAGATGGTTGACTTTACCATTACAGAATATTCCACGTCTTTTCCTTCAAAAGCTCCTGGGTTGCTTTTGCAGTGTATTTTGGATCATTGTCCATTTGTACTGTGAAGCGCCATCCAATCAACTTTGCTGCATTTGGCTTAATCTGGGCTGCCAGTATATCTTTAAACACTGCAGAATTCATCCAGATGCTTCTGTCTTCTGTGACATCATCAATAAGCACCAATGACCATGTGCCAATGGAAGCCATGCATGCCCATGCCATCACACTGCCTCTGCCATGTTTTACAGACGACGTTGCGTGCTTTGGATCATGAGCTGTTCCAAGCCTTCTCCACAGTTTTTTTCTTCTCGTCATTCTGGTACAGATTCATGTTAGTTTTATCTGCCCAAAGAATGCTTTTCCAGAAGTAGTCTGGCTTTTTTAGATGTTTTTTGGCGAAGTCTAATCTGGCTTTTCTATTTTTCGGGCTCATGAATGGTTTGCACCTTGTGGTGAACCCTCTGTATTTGCTCTTGTGATGTCTTCTCTTGATCGTAGACTTTGACAATGATACACCCACCCCCTGGAGAGTGTCCTCCACTTGTCTGGATGCCATGAATGGGTTTTTCTTTACCATAGAGAGGATCCTGGGATCATCCACCACTGCTGTCTTACATGGACATCCAAGCCTTTTTATGTTGCTGAGCTCACCAGTGCGTTCTTCTTTCCTAAGAATGTACCAAACTGTTGATTTGGCCGCTCCTAATGTTGCTGCCACCTCTCTAATGGATTTTTGTTTTGAAGTCTTACAATGGCCTGTTTTCCTTGCATGGACAGCTTCTTTGAACGCATGATGTAGGTTCACAGCAATAGATTCCAAATGCAAATACCACACTTAGAATCAGCTGCAGACCTCTTACCTGCTTAATTGGTGAAGAAATAACAAGGGAGTAGTCCATATCTGGCCATAAAACAGCTTTTGATTCAATTGTCCAATTACTTTTGGTCCCTTGAAAAGGGGGGTGGCTAATCTGAAGAACTTTGATTCCTAATCTCTATCTCTGATTTGGATGTACATACCCTCAAATTAAACCTGAGTGTGCACTTTCAGCGCATAACCATGATATAACTATAGCTTGAATATTTTTTGGTAAACATCTGAAAAAAATACGCACATGGATTTGCTTTTACTAGACTCAGTATATTTCGAAAATGAAAGTTGTTTGGTTTACAATAATTTGAACATCAAATTGCCTAAAGAGCATAGCATATTTAAAGTGAGCACATATTTCATTTTTATTGCAGTGTTTACTTTAAAGTTATTATATGACTTTTTTTATTATTTTTTGTAAGCTTTGTCTTTGTATTAAACATAGTGATTTGTACATTAGCAATTAGAGGGGGGAATTTATTGGCTTGGTGCAATTACAAATGTTATAGTAAGGAGCAGTAAAACACAGCCATAATGCAGCACTACAAAGCAAGATGCAGATCGTGCATATGTAGTGAGCAACTATGGCTGTTTCAATTTATATAGATAATCAAGGCTTTTTAAAACATTACCATATTTTGAGATAGTCTAAGGTTGGGTTCACACTTATGTATGCTTCCCTGCATCCAATTTGCATGACAGGAGAGTGTGACCGACTCTCAATGGAGCTGGTTCACACATCTCCAGGGTGTCTGTGGAGCGCAGAGCAGAAGGGTCCTGTGCGTCTTTGGCTCCGATTCAGGCAAAAATTCTGACCTAATTCAGACCTGAAATGGTGAATGGGGACACACCAGATCCCCTGCTGGGAGCTGCGGCTGCACATAGTGTGAACCTAGCCTAAATCAAACTGCTGTATTTTACAACTTTATCAAAAATAAAATTTTTTTTTTTTTTTTTTTTTTTTACATAAATTAGTGATACAAAGGAAAATATCCCATTAAATTTCACATTCACAAGCAATATTTGGTATGAGAGGTTAATAAGATTGCCATCAGTATAACGTGGAAAACCACCATTATAAAGAGGAGATAAAAAGATTACAACATGAGGTGAGAATAAGAAGACCACCACTAGTATTTTGGAGATAAATAAACCAATACCAGTATGCAATAAGGAGACCACCACTAGTAAGAGGTGAAGATAAGGTAACCACCACCAGTATATGGTGTAGACAGGGAGGCCACCAACCAGTAAGAGGTAGAGAGAAGGAGACCACCACCAGTTCCAGAAGGAGATAAAAGCCCAGCACCAGAACAGGGTGCAGATATGGAGACCATCACAAATACAGTACAGTATGCGGTTTAGATAAGGAGAGCACAATTAGCAAGGTATAAAGATAGGTAGATGACAATCAGCACGAGGTGGAGATAAGGTAACAACCACCAGCAGAAACAGGAAATAAGGAGACTGCCATCTGTAAAAGCAGAAAATATGAGGACCACTACCAGTATGAGGTGGATATAATGAAACATCACAAACAGGAGGTGGAGATAAAAACATCACCGCTAGTACAAGGAGAAAATAGAAAGGCAGTGCTCTTTTGAAATTTTGTATTTACATAGTTGTTTTTATAAGCGGTAACAGGTGGCTCCATGGCAATGTCTGCTGCCTTGTACCCGTTTAAAAAATGTTTATAGCGGGTATACATGAGCAAATGTTTGACAAGAAAGATGGGTATCTTCCGAGTTTGAATGATTTGTTTGCAGTCCAACGTCCTAATTTGGCTTATAGATATTAGTGCTGTACAAGTTGTATTCCCTGTTTCTCTATTGGAAAAGGAACAATCAGTTAATCATTCACAAAGAGATTTTACAACATAATGAGAAAAATCTCTTTGTGGAATAATAATCTTTTTGGTCAATGGCAAGAGCACATTACTACAGCTCTAAACAACCCAATCAACACAAGAAACTTCAAATCAAAAATGGTATAGCAGACCAGTGTATTGTCTTTTACAGTATTTTAGCCTACTAACTAACCCACGCTTAGTCTCCTGGCCACAGATTTTTTTTGGAAGCCTCACTGAAGTCTCACCTCTTTTTTTAAAGCTTTAAAGTCATGCACCCCTCCGTGTCACTGTTGGGGAATGCCCAAAACTGCTTCCAGCCACTCACTTGCCAGATAGCAAGCAAATAAGCTGAAAGTTTGAAAATGACTTGCTAAGCTATTGCTAGACTTGCCAGGTTTCACAAGTTTGTTGCACAATTGCATCAAGTTGCATTGCAAGACTCTAGCTCAACTTTCTTTGCAAAACATTCTGCAAGTCTGCTGCAAGTTCTGGTTCAGTTATGTTGTCCAATAGTCATCTCACCACAGGGGTCACTGTGGCTGAATTTTCATGCTGTAGACTTGAACTTGTGCTTTAAATGCTCTGCGAGTGTACAACATGGAAGTGAAAATGTGCAGCAAGTTAACAGATTTACAATTCAACACTGCCACAAATTTGTGGCTAGTTATCCTTGCTATCTGGGTTATAGCATGGAAGATAGTGTACCAGCCACCACCCTCATAACATGTGTTCTCACAAAAAATTGTAGTTAGACTACAGAGTACACTAGGTCAGACTATGGTCATAGTCATCCCTCATTATTTTTATTATAAAAAGAAGAAAAAAAAGAAAGAAAATTAGTTGGGACTTTAAATGAGGTATACAGGGGCCGTTCGAGTCCCCTCCTCCATCCCGGTTCAATATATAAAAATAGGAGAACGTAGCTAGCAGGACTTTTCCATGAAGCACACGGGAGCAATTTTACTATATATTAATATTTTTAAATTTTGCTTCTGATGATAGGCTATAAGGCCTTGAAACGCGTAGAGCTAACAACAACCGCGTGTATATACGTATGAATTCCTCTGCTCTTCGTTCCTTCCTTATTTGTTTCTTGTTTTTTGTTTCTCTTTTATTTCCATTTTTCTATTTTTGTGGCTCCTCTGTGATATCTGAAGAGTCATTAATTCCATTATACTAAATCATGTTTCAATTATTGTTTGTATCTCATAATATATGTACCAACTCCTTGTTGGAATGTGTAATCAATGTGCAATAATTTTTATGAAATGTATATGTGTAAAAAATTTAAAAATATTAATATATAGTAAAATGTATGGAACCAATTGATACGAATATTTCATAAACAATTCGAATAATTAAAAACTATCTTTTAATCCAATCTGTTTCATTGCTCCCGTGTGCTTCATGGAAAAGTCCCGCTAGCTACGTTCTCCTATTTTTATATATGGTCATAGTCATATTTAAACACAACATGCAATTGCTGCAGTGGGAAAGTGGTGGTACGACTTTGCAAAATAGGAAGTTGCTTCTATAAAATCTATCTAAGCGCATATGTATTTCCAAGACTTCTAATAGACTCTAAAATATAGACACCTTACCTTAAAGGACTGTACAAAAGTCCATAGTAAAATGCGGATTGTGTATCCCTGTCGAAGAAGTTTAATGAGTCGGGCAGCTCGAAACAATTTCAAGAAGCTCATGTTGAAGCTGCTTGTATTCACCAGCTAGATGGGTCAGATAAAAGACACAATTAGTTCAAAGACTAAAATTGCATTCTATGACTGAATATATTTTTCTACAGCAAATGATGTATAATTTATCTAAGCACCTGTTTCCAGCAGACAAGTGCATTTCACATACAGCAAACAACTCACGCAAAGGTATCCACCTTTCCAGTACAGTTCAGTGCACATTACACCTTTTAGAAGAAAGAGGTATAGTGATATAGGCTAAGGTTGTATGAGATGGGTACAGTTGATGGGTCTCTTTCCATCGTAATTGCAACACAAATGTTTGAAATCAGGTACTGCTGTGGGTGCAGGGTGGCAGGACCATTTTTGAATATTAAACCAATAAAAAAAGATAAACAATCCGATCAGATAACTGAATTATTCTTGGATATTTATGATTTATGTTCCATTCAAATTAGATTTAACTTTACCTTATTCTTACCTCTGGCACTAGTGTGTGTACGTAAACGTGTTGAAATGATAAGCAGTGTTTTAGTTAAAGACCTGTAACAATCACAATTTCGCTATGTCTCTGAGCCCTATGGGATTTTACCCTATATGTTAAATTTAATTAATTTTCTAGCCCCAAGTACTCTGTGCAACAATTGAGTTTTGTGCAAACACTTGACACGAACAGACTTTCTTCTTGAGCTACTCATTACAATTAACCATGCATGAGAGGTCACTTTACAGCTGGGTTTTAACAGATTGTACAATAGGCATACCTGCCCCTCAAGGACAATTATGAATAAGATCTTATAAAAAAAATCCTTGGATCAAATAAATCTTATAACCAGGTTATAAAGTCAACACCTTTTGAAAGCTGTATGCATATTTTTTTTCTAATACTCTTATTTTTGAAGAGGGTCTTTAGAGATGGGCTAATCACAGGCAATGAGACATTTCCCGGTCCATGTGGTCCATTGCAGTAGGTTTGGACTATGTTACCCGAACACAGCAGAGCCCATCTCTATGGGTCATACACCTATAGATTTCCTTTGTTTGGCATACAGACTTAATAAAGGAGATTTAAAAGATTCCTAAATCCACACAGCCAAACAGTGGCCATTGGCCTGACAGCCAACAAACAGCGTCTGCATCTCAGATTGGTCCAATAGGGCCACCCACTGATCATATTTTGTATTCCTAAGAAACTGGCTGAAATTCATTCATTATACGGCCAGCTTAAGTCAGTTAATATACTGTTACAAAAAATCCCTCTGGGCTATACCTGTGGATAAAGGTTGTTAATCTCACCTCTTGAATTTATGCCACGGTTTATTTGGAATAAACTCATGGTTTATTCCAAAAGTTGTTGGTCCGGAAAACTTGCGTATAATGTATAATGAAAACAGATGACCACAACCCAACCAAGCTGTGGGTCCCCTGTTATAAACCACTGTGTCATGTAAGGGCATTAGTGATCATTATTTATTTCAGGTACTTATATAGTGCTGTAAATTTTTCGCAGCACTTTACGTATACATTGTACATTCACATCAGTCCCTACTCTCAAGGAGCTTACACTCCCTAACTCACATTCATACATACTAGGGAAAATTTAGACAGGATCCAATTAACCTACCAGCTTGTCTTTTGGAGGGTGGGAGGAAACTGGGTTTACTCTGAGGAAACCCATGTAGGCACAGGGAGAACATGCAAACTCCAGGCAGGTAGTGTTGAACTTGGTATTTGAACCAGCAACCCTTCTTACTGCTAGGTGAAAGTGCTATCCACTACACCATTGTGCTGCCCAATCATTATGATCATTAGTGCTGTATGCACTTCCAGTCTTGACTTGTCAGCTCTCAGTGAATCTCCTTAGCTTCATTTCTCCCAGGCAGTAGGGTGCATAGTTTGATCTGAACTGCTTGAATCAGAGAACTAAATCCTGGGATTAAATATGTTCTATTGCTGAACTGGAATGCCTTGTAGGCCTGCATGGCACTGAAGCACTATACTGATGAACCATGACATGGCTGGACAGCAGTGACTGCATATTATTATCCAATAATAAACACATTTGGTTGTGTTATTTGTCAAGCATGGTAAAAGTTCACCTACAGAAATGTTCAATTGTGTGTCATGTAGATACAGATGGAATTTGAAGCCAAAGCTGCTAATTAACTTTCCCAGTTGTGCGCTGTACATTGAAAATAGACAGAAACCAGTACAGATTTCTGTGTTAGTTCAGCTATTAGAGATAGAATAGAAAAGAGCCATAACTATTGGAGGAAAGGTAACAAGTACAGTATAATAACATATTGAAAGGAAGGTAGGGAAAGAAGGCCTGTCCAGAACTGTAGAAAACCACCATGACACTAACCCCTTGCTTCCGAAAATGTACTTCAGATTTAAACTATATTTAAAGTATTAGGAGTAAGACTAAAAGCAATCAGCAACATCTCACCTTACTGTCTGTAAGTATAATCTCTGTGATGCTACCAATTACTGTAATAAAGTCAAAAATGTTCCAGGTATCCCTGAAATAGTTCTAGAAGAAAAACAAGACACGTTAAATCACATTGATCAATACAAAGAAAACGAGTCTTAAGTCCATACAACAACCTCATTATCACATCTAAAACAACACAATTTAGGAGACATTAGTGAAGTATCAGTTACATACCAAGAATCCAAATGCAATGATCTTGAGGATGCACTCCAGGGAGAATAACATGGTGAAGGCGATGTTCAAATATTTTAAAGCAAGTTCATAAGTGTATGGTGCTTGATAATACTAGGAAGGATGGAAAATAGAGTTTTGAAATTAAAGGGTTTAATAACATTTATATATCTCTACTGTTGTGTTATAACAGTATTTCAGAATATGTGAATGACCAAAAGGTAAATATCTAACAGTAAATGGATGGAAATAATTTGTTCTTACAATTTTAGCTTGAAACGTGGTCATGAGCGTACAACTGTAAAAATGGCTTTAAAACCTAAGGCTTTGAGATCTACATTTATCTGGCTATCTATTTTTTTTCTTTTCTTTTTTGTTTCTTTTTTCTTTTTCTTTGAGAAAGTTTATACACATGTGATATTCCTATACTATATTGCACACAGTTATAAGTTGTATTCCTGTTTGATTGCTAGTAATAATTGTGTACCCTGCTTTACTCTGGCAGCTGCATCTGCATTCACTTTTGTTGTCTTCCTTTCTTATTAAAAACCAATAAAAATTTTATTGACAAAAAAGACAACAAAAAAAACAAAAAACCTAAGGCTTAACCCCTTTGCTGCCAGGCCCTGTGCTCCATTTTGTACACTCAGACCATTTTTTGCAATTTTTCCTTTGCTTTTTTATTTTTCACTTATAGCTTTCAGAGTTTGTCAAAGACCCCCAAAACCATATATTTTCTGAAATCTGAAAGCACGTGATCAATAGAATAAAAAGAAGGTGCTACTGAATTTTTAGACCCCGCGGTATTTGCGCAAATGTTTTTCAAACCAATATATTTTCAAAAAATACACTAAAACCATTATTAGCAGATAAAAACACAGTCAATTTTACAAAATTCCTACTAAATATAAAAGCTTAACCTATATTAATAAATACTTGTAACTTTTAAATTGTGCCTTTTTGCGAAATAGTGAAAATTGAACAGACTCAAAAGTGTAAATATCCAAATTTCTCAAAAAATCTGAAGGTTTTCATTTTTCCCTTACAGCTTTCAGAATTTTTGAAAGACCCCCAAAATTTTCTGAAAGCACATGACCGCTAGAATAAAAAAAAAGGTGCTACTGATT
Organism: Lithobates pipiens; assembly: GCF_037356315.1. Lineage (NCBI taxonomy): Eukaryota > Metazoa > Chordata > Amphibia > Anura > Ranidae > Lithobates > Lithobates pipiens. Next base: position 262,669,058 of record NW_027507785.1, on the reverse strand, counting down.
TTTTAGACCCTGTGGTGTTTGCGCAAATGTTTATCAAGCCAATATATTCGCAAAAAATACACTAAAACCATTATTAGTAGATAAAAACACAGCTAATTTTACAAAATTCCTGATAAATCCCTACTAAATATAAAAGCTTAACCTGTATTAAGTTAAATGAATAAATAATAAATATTTGTAAATGTTCAATTTGCAAAATAGTTAAAATCGGAGGTATGCAAAAGTTTTAGAAAATCTAGAGGTTTTCCTTTTTCACTTAGCCCTTGTACACACGGTCGGATATTCCGATGGAAAATGTCTGATGGATAATCCGACAGTGTGTGGGCTCCATCGGACTGTTTCCGTCGGAATATCCGACGGACCAAGTTTTAGAGCTGGGCTATAACATTTTCCGACAACATGATCCAATTGGACTTTGTCTGATTGTTTGTAGAGAATTCCGATTGGACAAAGTGCCACGCATGCTCAGATCAAATTCCTAGACCAAAGCTATTGGCTACTAGCCTGAACGTAGTGCCGTCGTAACTAAATTACATCATCACGTTCCGAAGGATCGGATTTTCCAACAACTTTGTCAGACCATGTGTATGCAACACCAGTTTTGGACAAAATCCGTCGGACAAAATCCGACGGATTTTGTTGTCGGAATGTCCGACCGTGTGTACAAGGGCTAACAGCTTTCAGAATTTGTAAGATTCTGAAAAGATGCTCCATGTATCAGAATGATGCAACAGTATATGAGCTTTGCCTCAGACTATTGTAGATAGGAGATGGACAGTCTGCTTCTGGAGTCTTATGCTATTGTCTGTTTAATAAGGTGTTCTGTGTTCATACTTATTATTATACAGTATTTATACAGCGCCGACAGTTTACGCAGCGCTTTAACTTAGGATAATGTATAATGCACTCTGCTTTACACTTGTTGCCGGGCAGTCTGTTCACCTGGGCTGGTTTAGGTGCTGTGTTAATTAGCATGTTAATTATATCATTGTCAGCTAGTAGTTAGTAGCTAGTAGTTAGAAGTGGGGGGGGGGGGGGGGGTGGGAGGTGGAGTAGCCATGCATACCATAACAGTCTTTGTGCTTTTATGCTTTTACCATCTGGTAAGTGCATTCTTTTGTCGGTGGCTGGGCACATTATCGATAAGTGTGTGGAATCACTGTGGTGCATCCGTTAAAAGCTGAAAGGTTCATTCTTTGATTTAAAAAACTTTCCCAATGAATCTTTTTATGGACTGTTATTAATTCAAATTAATAGGTTCAATAGTGAATGTAGTGCTGTTTTTTCACAAATGTAACATCTATTTTTATGTATTGGCGCACCTTTTTTCCTTTTTTGTTTCTATTGATTGTGTGTGTATCCCACAGTTGAGCAGCAGCCTTACGATTTTGATTGTTATTATTATTTTTTCATTTTTACAGCGCGGTTTTACCCCCCTTACTTGATTTAATATGTATGTGGGGGACTGACATACTTTCAAGTGTATAAAAAGCCCGTATCCTTGTCCAATAAAGGATTCCATGTTCCAGTTCTGTAACTAAGCTAGTCTTGTCTTGTTCTCGGTTGCAATATGTGGCTGTAATATCTGATATCTGAAGGTCCAGACTGGAGGAAGCAGTAAACTGATGGAAGCACTCAAGCAGAGGGTGGGAAGCGGTTCCATTACAAGCTGTGCCACCTCAGTCCATTTCTATTCATCTATATCTTGGTCTTTTATAGACCAAGAAGACCTTGGCAAGCCTTGTTGAGCTTGATCCAGTGGGCTGTTTAAATTTGGGGATAAGATACACTAGCCTCAACTCTGCTTCAAATCAGGCTGTTATTTCATCCACACAGTGTTACATATCCCTGTTCAAGTCCAGATGAAGGTGTACATTTCCCTTGAAACACTTTGGCTGTGTAGCACCAAAGAGATGAGATGTCCCAGGTACCCACTGATCCATAGCCAGTCACATAGCATTTCCTTCATTCACTCCAAGTCATAACTTGGATGGGAATTATGGGATGCCTAACTTGAAAATGTTCAAAACACTGAACCAGGGAATAATTCCTCCCTATTTACAAAAGTCCTCTTCTTCCTTTCACCTGCAAAATCCAATGTACAACACCTGCTGCAATGTATACACTCCTGTTGGAACTAGCAGTTTTATTACTAATTCAGCAAAGGCCCATTACAGGTGGGAACTCTCTTTCCCTTAACAAAATAGTACAGATGAAGCAAACTGCAAGACATCTCACCTTCTGCTTCCCTGTGGCCACTGATCCCAGCTCCACTTGCTTTCAGTGCCCACCTGGCTGCCACCAACCCTCCTAGGGCAAGGTTAGATGAAGACTTGGCACTACACGGTCTTCAAGAAAGACAGTCTTGCTTCTTGTCTTTTTCCTGCATCGTGCTGATCTGCTCACTGTTTTTCCTGGCTCCTTCTTGCTGCCTCTCCAGCATGAATCCTTCCATTACCTCCTGTGTTAGAATCCTTCTAGGCCAGCTTTCCTGAGCTCTCAGCCAGAGGTAAAACCCCTCCCTGGTAATAGGTCCACCAAGGACTGCTGGGACCCTCCCTCAGCCCTGCTTCTCCATCTTTCACCTTGCTGGCATGGCCCATATCTATGTATGGGTTGTCTCCGTTTCCTGACAGCCCTCTTCTGAGGATTGGCTAAGCCCATAAATATTCAAGGCAGCCCCTCCTAACCTCCGCCCACTACTTCTAGAGGGTTCTCCAATCTTCCAGATACCAGGGAGAGGCACCAGAGAGCTGCCAGGATGAGTCATCCAGCCCTGGCTTATAGTGACCCTGACCCAATTCAGTGACTCAGGATTAATTTCTGGCCAGAAAATGCTTTTACCTACTCTCACTTCTAGTATCACACACTAGGGGGTGCTACAGCTGTACCTGATTTTCTTAACAAATAAACATTTTACACACATTTCAAGTAAGGTGGAAATTTGTATTAACAAAAAATAACAAAAATTGCCTGGATCAAAAATTTGTATTAGGTGCTTCTACTCACATATCCAGAGGCTATTTATCTCTTGGGTGATTTGACAATTGTGACCAGAGAGGCAACAGCCAGGGCTCAAAACACACTTTATTCCTCATTTATTTGAATTAATCTGTACTCTTATTGGTCCAGCACTATCACAGACCATTCAGACCTGATATACAGTATCTCTGGAAGAATTCCTTCTAATAGAAAAAAAGTACAATAGCTTCTCAGTGGCACTGCCCAGTACACCAGTGCCTAACCAGCTCTCTGGAGCAAAGGGAAAGGCTTCTGTAAATAGGCTTTTGCACATTATGTTTATATAGGGTCATTCAGATGTTTGTAACATACACTATATTATCAAAAGTGCACAAATCAAGGCCCATAAAGATATGGATGAGCGAGTTTGGGGTGGAGGAACTTGACTGGCCTGCACAGAATCCTCACCTCAACCCGATAGAACACCTTTAAGATGAATTAGAGTGGAGACTGCAAACCAGGCCTTCATGCCCTAATCAGTGCCTGACCTCACAAATGCGCTTCTGGAAGAATGGTCAAACATTCCCATAGACACACTCCTAAACCTTGTGGACAGCCTTCCCAGAAGAGTTGAAGCTGTTATACAGTGGTGTGAAAAAGTGTTTGCCCCCTTCCTCATTTCCTGTTCCTTTGTATGTTTGTCACACTTAAGTGTTTCGGAACATCAAACCAATTTAAACAATAGTCAAGGACAACACAAGTAAACACAAAATGCAATTTGTAAATGAAGGTGTTTATTATTAAAGGTGAAAAAAAATCCAAACCATCATGGCCCTGTGTGAAAAAGTGATTGCCCCCTAAACCTAATAACTGGTTGGGCCACCCTTAGCAGCAACAACTGCAACCAAGCGTTTGCGATAACGTGCAATGAGGCTTTTACAGCGTCCTGGAGGAATTTTGGCCCACTCATCTTTGCAGAATTGTCCTAATTCAGTTACATTAGAGGGTTTTCGAGCATGAACGGCCTTTTTAAGGTCATACCACAACATCTCAATAGGATTCAGGTCAGGACTTTGGCTAGGCCACTCCAAAGTCTTCATTTTGTTTTTCTTCAGCCATTCGGTGGTGGACTTGCTGGTGTGTTTAGGATCATTGTCCTGCTGCAGAACCCAAGTTCGTTTCAGCTTGAGTACACGAACAGATGGTCGGACATTCTCCTTCAGGATCTCTTGGTAGACAGCAGAATTCATAGTTCCTTTTATCACGGCAAGTCTTCCAGGTCCTGAAGCAGCAAAACAGCCCCAGACCATCACACTACCACCACCATATTTTACTGTTGGTATAATGTTCTTTTTATGAAATGCAGTGTTCCTTCTACGCCAGATATACTTGGACACACACTTTCCAAAGAGTTCCACTTTTGTCTCATCGGTCCACAGAATGTTGTCCCAAAAGTCTTGGGGATCATCAAGATGTGTTGTGGAGAAATTGAGACGAGCTTTGATGTTCTTTTTGCTCAGCAGTGGTTTTCTCCTTGGAACTCTGCCAAGCAGGCCATTTTTGCCCAGTCTTTTCCTGATGGTGGAGGCATGAACGCTGACCTTAACTGAGGCAAGTGAGGCCTGCAGTTCCTTGGACGTTGTTGTGGGGTCTTTTGTGACCTCTTGGATGAGTCGTCGCTGCGCTCTTGGGGTAATTTTGGGCGGCCGGCCACTCCTGGGAAGGTTCACCACTGTTCCATGTCTTCGCCATTTGTGGATAATGGCTCTCACTGTGGTTCGCTGGATTCCCAAAGCTTTGGAAATGGCTTTATATAAATATAATTTCCAGACTGATAGATCTCAATTACTTTCTTTCTCAATTGTTCCTGAATTTCTTTGGGTCTCGGCATGATGTGTAGCTTTTAAGGATCTTCTGGTGGACCTTACTGTGTCAAGCAGCTCCTATTTAAGTGATGCCTTGATTGTGAACAGGTGTGGCAATAATCAGGCCTGGGTGTGGCTAGAGAAATTGAACTCAGGTGTGGACAACCACAGTTATATTATGTTTTAACAAGGGGGGCAATCACTTTTTCACACAGGGCCATGATGGTTTGGATTTTTTTTCACCTTTAATAATAAACACCTTCATTTACAAATTGCATTTTGTGTTTACTTGTGTTGTCCTTGACTATTGTTTAAATTGGTTTGATGTTCCGAAACACTTAAGTGTGACAAAAATGCAAAGGAACAGGAAATGAGGAAGGGGGCAAACACTTTTTCACACCACTGTAGCTGCAAAGAGTGGACCAACTCAAAATTGAACCCTACGGACTAAGACTGGGATGTCATTAAAGTTCATGTGTGTGTAAAGGCAGGCACCCCAACACTTTTGGTAATATAGTGTAGTTTCTCTACACCAGGCCAAATGACAGACTGCAGTATGCACCCAGACCAAGTGACAGTCCTATCCAGACCTCCGCAGCCACATCACTTAGCATCCTGAGTGTTCTCTTCCAGGTCTCCCCCCCACCTTCCCCACTACTGCTGTCACTGTCATCCTCACAGCAGGGCAGAAGGCACAAAGCCTAGCAGGGATGGACAAAGGGTGGCAGCTGCTTTACCTTTCAAATTTATTTCAGGGTGGTCCTAGCAACCAGCCACCCACTTGTTAACATGAACAGTTACATAGTTAATTTAGCTGGAAAAAAAGACACGTCTATCCAGTCAACTAACTGAAAAAAAAAAAAAAAACAGTTGGCCAGTTCCAGCCTTGTAAGGTAGGACTGTGAAGGGAGCTGTGATTGGAGGGAGGTGGAGAGTTGATATAAATGAGCATTGACATGAAGGGAGGGCTATGAGGTGAAAGGGTTACTGTGATGTAAAAAGGGGGAACTGGGTTGTGAAGGGAACTGTGATGTAATGGGGCCGTAATGTGAAAGGAGACAAAGGACACTGATGTCAAGGGAGACTGTGATGTAAACGGGTGGAGAACTGTGATGTAATGGAAGGCCTGTGATATGAAGGGGGCACAGAAGACACTGCTGTAAAGGGGGGACTGCAATGTAAAGGGGGGCTGTGATGCAAAGAGGACTGTAATGTAAAGAGAAGGGGGATGTGTTGTGAAGGGGGGATGTGTTGTGAAGGGGGGAGAGGGGGCTTTGGACACTGTTGTAAAAAGGGTGGAGTGACATAAAGGGGAGGTAAAGACATTGATATAAAGGGGAGAATTTAATGTAAAGGTGTGTAAAGGTGGGGGTGCAGTTATGTAAAGAATCTGAGTCATAGTGAAAACATGAGATTTGGATGTCTGCTGAAAGAAAAAATTCTCCACCACTCCTCTGAATTTTAATTCAATTCCCCTGCTCTATATTCTGCTATCTTCTGTATGAGCTCATTTCTGGACACAGAAAAAGCATAACACTATGCTGTATGTGGTGCTAGAGGAAAGGTAAATATGGAACAACAGTACCTAAATGTATAAACACCTATGGATGCCGCATTGTGGTTTTCCAGTGACAATGGATACCATAAAAGGCATCTTGGCAACATAGCTAGGGAAATAAATATATACATAGTAATTTTTTCTGCCATATTATTAATTTACAGAATGGTTGTATAATAGTCTTATTAAAGTTGGAACACAAGCAAATTAAGGTAACCTTTCTTACTTGCAGCGTTGGCTCAACTGATTAAACCTTCAAAGGCATTAATTAATTCTAAAAATAATATCAAAAAAACACTTCTGAAGAACATGCATCATTATTAAAATAAATAATAATATAAATAAAATGTTAAACAGAAGGAATATGCTTTGTTCCTACCTTCATCATTAGCACCACAGTATTCAGAGCAATCATTGCCATGATAGTGTACTCAAAAGATGGTGAAACCACAAAGTGCCAGACACGGTATTGGAAGGTATGGCGATTCTGGGGCATGTAGCGAGTGAGTGGCTTGGCACTAATAGCAAAATCTATGCAGGCTCTCTACGAAAGATAGAATCACATTTCTCAATGTATAGAATATTACTTTTTTTGACAATGTGAAATAAACAATAGGATACAGACATTCACCCCTCGAACACTGGTAGTTTTAAATAAACTAAACATTATACATGTTTTATTTGAAAGGGGTTATTACACATTACTCCTATTTGTGTTATCACAAAAGTCCAAAATCAGTTGAGTATGCCATTGGTTAAAAGATCGCCTAGCAGACAAACTGGGCTTGTCTTTGTACATCTTTGAAATACTGTTAAACATAAACAGTGGATAGCATAGGTACACATGGACATCCAAAGAAAGATAGTAAAGAAGCAGTGGCATATAGCAAAGCCCAATCACTTTGCAACACTGTATAGCAGGAAACAAAACCTGTATATGTACGAGCAAATATGACACATATAGTATATAAGCAAATTATACATAGAAACCATATTTTTTTCGATCATGAAAGTGAAACTCCTGCTAAAATCAGTTTTTGTACTGTGGAATGGGGAAGGGCTTGAACCTATGACAGGTTGGTATTGCTATCTGATTCAATTCTATTTACTTGATATGAGATTAGTTATTGCGATAGGTAGGGGGGTGAATTTCCCCAAAAGGGGCACAGACAACAATGAAAATCCAAAGAAAAGTTCTAATCCTTTCCTGCTACACACAAAGCTAAACAAAAATTTTCACAAATCAATAAGTTATTTTAAATTTATCTGATCCTACTTCAATGTCTGAAAACCCTAAAAAGACCTCCTTAAACTATGGGCAAAAAAAAAAAAAAAAAAATGACATATACAATGCGGTTTTTGTGTTTCTTAAAAAAAATCCTGCATCATAGATTTATAAAGTTTTTATTCTGTGAGTAGATCCAGGGCTGGCGCCATCATAAGGCGGTTTAGGCAGCTTCCTTAGGGTGCCAGGATAGGGGGGTGGCAAAATCCATATACCCAGCCATTTTCTGGGAATTCAAATTTATAAAATACCTGTTGTAGTGGTGCCCCTGAATACCCGAGCCCCAGAAGGACAATCCTCAAATGTGTCAGCAAGGATCAGCACAGTTATGATAGCCAAGGATCAAGGATGTGACAGGAGGCTAGCAGTCATTGTTTGCTAGATCTGCTGGCATCCTAGCAACCAATGACGAAACTTCCTCTCTGCAGAGCAGCTCTGCCTCCCAGCTCCACCTTCAACTCCGGCTCCCGGTTCTTGACTCCAGCCATGCTGCTACTGTCATGCTGGTAAGGTAAGAAAGTCCCCTTCTGCCCTGAGGCCGGTTCCGCCCAGTATCTAGAAATACATTCACTGAAACAGCAGATTCTTGACCCAGTTTATGGTATAGTGTGTGTCCAGGTGTCCTACTGCCCCACTCCTGTCACTCTGCCCTCCTCTTGTCACCCTGCCTCCCTCTGTCATATTGCCCTCTCCGGTCACACAAGGATACTGATGTAAAGGAAAAACTACTAATCTAAAGGGAGACTCTGATGTGAAAGAGAGACTCTTGATTTAAGCAGTGACTCCTGATATAAGGGGGGTGGGAGACTTCTGATGTAAAGGGGCCTTTGAAAATGCACCTTTGCCTATGTAGGCAAAAATACTTGCACAGGCCTTGAGTAGATCCTCTGTCTTTCCACTTGCTTTAACAGGGTGACAATGCTCTTTGTTCTGCAGTGAAATTGGACAGCAGTGTTTTAACCCTTTGGGGAGGGTAGTCTTAGATGTACATGAAGATTTGTGCGTTGAATAAAAGACAGATACATTAAAGTCCAACTCCAGGTAACATAGTTTAAAAAATACGAAGAGCTTTTTCTTATTTTGAAAAAAATGATGTAAATAGTTTGACTCAGCCCTTTAACTACCACTTTTCTTGGACAGTTTGGCCTGTGTAGACATGGTAAACAATGGGACCACTGGCAGAATAAACAGGTAATAAAACTGACTCAGAAAAAAACCTGATGTTTTAATTCTTTTGAAAAACTGCATCATATATGTAATTTTTGATTTTGCCTGTTCCACTTTTAACAACATTGAGTAAGGGTCCTTTCACACGGGGCGGATCAGTTCTGATCCGCCCCGTGGATAGCCGTTTGCTCAGCGGGGATCACTCCGTCGATCCCCGCTGAGCAGGGAGATGACAGGTCTGTCTCTGCACACTGTGCAGGGACGGACCTGTCACAGTGCCGCTCTCCCCTATGGGAGATCGGATGACGACGGACCGCAGTGCCCGTTGTCATCCGATCCGATCCGCAAACGGATGGAAAAATAGCTTTTTCCTCCGTTACACTTTTTCGGATCGGAGCGGGTCGGATGTCAGCGGACATGTCACCGCTGACATCCGACGCTCCATAGACCTCTATGGAGCACCCGTTCAGGTCCGCCTGAAAAACTGACAGGCGGGCCTGAACGGAACGTCAATGTGAAAGGACCCTAATAAGTATGACACAAGTTTCACAGTCAAGATACATGAAGATATCTGTTACCTCATTCTTTTCCAGCCGACACTCTTCCATCATCTTGTCACCTTGTTCTTGGAAAGTGATGATAATTAGAGCCACAAAGATATTCACAAAGAAGAAGGGAAAGACTACAAAGTAGACAACATAGAAGATTGACATCTCCATGCGATTGCCACGACTTGGACCGCGGTCCTCTTCGGTCACATCCACGGAATGTTGCAAAACCCTAATTACAAAAGATAACACAGGTCCCATGGGAAAAATTCAGTCCGACTGTATTACTCTAAATATGGAGATACTCTAGGTATGGTACTTACTGAGGCCAACCTTCCCCTGTGGATACAGTAAAGAGAGTAAGGAGAGCCCAAATGATGTTGTCATAATGGAAATCATGCCTTTTCCACTCTCTGCGCTTGACCTCCATCTTGTTTTTTTCATGATCAATGTAACTTCCTCTAAACAGATGAAGCACACAGTCAGTTCATATATTGTTAGTGTAAGACATTCACATTTTTATCTGGCCCTACAAATCTTTTCTCCAAAAAATGGCTTTGCTGTGTACACACAATCGGACTTTCCGGCAGACTAGGACCGGCGGACTTTCTGACCGAACGGACTTGGACACACACAATCACACCAAAGTCAGACGGATTCGACTGTAATGAAGTATGACCGGACTAGAATAAGGAAGTTCATAGCCAGTAGCCAATAGCTGCACTAGTGTTGGTTTTCGTCCGTCAAACTAGCATACAGACGAACTGATTTTTCGACCGGACTCAAGTCCGTCAGAAAGATTTGAAACATGTTCTAAATCTAAAGTCGGTCTGATTTTTCAACAGCAAAGGTCCGATGAAGCCCACACACGATCGAATTGTCCGATGGATTCGCTCCGTCGGACCTTTGCTGTAGAAAAGTCCGGCCGTGTTTACATGGCATTAGACACATCAGTTAATGAAATGTGATTAAGAAAACTGTTTTTTAGGTTTTTCACCCTCTTCAGCACTATATTCTAAAACAACTCAACGAGTACTGTAGACACAGCAGTGCAATTTGTTAAAACTAGAGAAAAGCATATCAGAACAAAAGGAGGTGATTCCCCTAGCAACCAATCAAGTTTCAACCTAATTTATGGGAATAGTAAAAAGAAATCCTGATTTTTTGCTAAGAAAAACAACTCCACTTATGTTCCCTGTACCTTTTCTACATTTCAAAAAAATAAGCATCAAAGTGCTTACAAGTACAGATTAGAAGTTGTTCACAGAATGCACAGATTGCTGTTTATTTTATTTGAAATAATATTAATATGAAGAAAATCATAGTTCTCTCACTGAGAACATTCCTGCTGCTACCGGCTTGCTCAATATCTGAGGATCTCTGTAATATTTCAGGGCAAGAATTTTCAGCTACTTCAACCTGCTTCAGCTATTACAGAGGTGTGTCCTTCTTGCTGTTACACATCTCCTTTATTTTACAATATGGTAGCAAGAGAAGTGAGCCTTGATGCTGCAAGGTGAAACTACACAGCAAATGACAATGCTTCACTCCCCATACATACATATTAAAGGGCAGCTTGTAATACACTGATGCAGCTTAAAAGGAGGTCAGTTACAGGTCAGAAGTAGTGATGATCTTCTTGCAATACATTTTCTGCTCTGTGGTTGGAACAAAAGGGGAGGTAGGGAGCTGTGTAACATCATTTACCTGAAATGGCATCATGACACATTGGGGTTTATTTCCTAAAACTGGAGAGTGCAAAATCTGGTGCAACTCTTGATAGAAACCAATCGGCTTCCAGGTTTTTTGTCAAAGCTTAATTGAACAAGCTGAAGTTATAAGCTGATCAGCTACCATGCACATTGACCTTAAGCCTGTTGCCCATATTAGATCAATGACATCAGGAGCATTCCCATCCCTTTGTATATGTCCAGCTGCAAGACGGAGAATCTTCCACTTGCATTTCATTGGCTCAGCAATGACAGTTGAGCTCATCCTAAGGCCTGGTTCACACTGGTGCATCATGCGCCCCGACTTTGACAGAACAAGTCGCATGACAAGTCGTGCCCCATGAAGTGCAATGGAAACCATTCTAATAGGAGCGGCTTGAGTCACTCTAACTTAGAAAAAGATTCCTGCACTACTTTTGGTGTGACTTCGGCACAACTTGCATTGACTTCTGTTAAAGAAGTTGTGTACAAGTCGTGCCAAAGTCGCACTGGTATGTCGAAGCAGACGTCACAGCAGTGTAAACAGGGCCTTAGTCAGAAGGAGGTAAACTGAAGGTCAGATGCACTTGTCAAACCCTGATCTCAAAAGTATCTCAAACTGATTTAAATGCAAGCAGAATACACTCGAAAACAAAATGCATTTGCCCATACAAAACATGCTGTTAAGATGTCAAAATATGAGGATGAATTTTGTAATATCCAAGTGTAGGAATAGTCAAACTTTTTGACTATGCCCCTTTAAATACTATCTCAATTTCTGTAATGGTGTGATAATTTTACATACAGTGTGTTATAACTTGCCTTTTCTGGTACAGGATTACAGGCAATTTAAAAATCCTATGACTCAGTGCAGCTAAAAGGCACACAGAATAATATTATCAAGCAGCAGTCCACTGGTATGAACTGGAATAAGCCATAATACTTTGGTCTGATCCTTTGTTAGCTATATGGTTATCATCAGTGCTCTGTCCTTGCCATGGTGAGATCATGGCAGCAGACATACAGTAATACAATGATCCACTGATGAAAGAATTATGTATGTGAACTTCCTTGTACATTTCTGATTGCATTGTAGTGGAGGACAATATCCCCAGAGACACATTAATTCTCCAGACGTACATGCATTCCTTCTCTGTATCCTTTGAGCTGTCTGTGCAGTAAAAGAACTTGCCCTTGAAGAGCTGAACAGCGATGACGGCAAATATAAACATGAAGAGTTTGTACACGATGAGGATATTAAAGACATTCTTCAAAGAGTTAACCACACAATCAAACACTGCCTGGGGAGAAAATCACATATTCAGTTTTCACAAGGAAAAGGAACATCGTATTTAGCATTATGAAAGGACAAGTATTTCTTAGATATGTTGATTGAGCACTTATACGGTCAGTTGCATTAGGTATTAAAATGACCCTGTCACTAGCTGGAAGCCATTAGAGCAAAATAGCCACATAGAACCCCATAAAAAGAAGAGGAATATCGCCTTTCCAGGCAGACGGCAAGGGAAATCTTTTCTCTTTTCTTAAAAAAAGAATTGGGGTAATGATTTTAACAAATAATTAACTGAGTAATGCTTATTTTATTGGGCTCAATCTGTTAAAGTAAAAGTCCACCCTAACACCAAAATCTGTAAATCTACTGGCAGTCATGATCTAAGACTAACCTATCTAGCCCTGTAAAGAAGAAATCACTATACATACCTTTTTTGAAGCCGCTCCTGTCCAGTCCCACGCTAAACTGTCAGCGGCAGCTTCAGGAAAGGCAGCCGACATCGGAAGTCCCATAGTAACTCTATGGGTGACATCACTTCCCATTCATTTCCCAGCCATTGTCAGCTGTCTCCTCTGCAGAGCTCTCGGCTGGAGACCGGACTGGGGCGGCTTCAAAAAAGGTATGTATACCGATTAAGCCGCTCTGATCCGATCTCCAGTGGAGAGCTCTGCAGAGGAAACAGCCGACAAAGGCTGGGAAATGAATGGGAAGTGATGTTACCTATACAGCTACTATGGGGCTTCTGATGTCGGCTGCCTCTCCTGCACCCACCTCCACAGAGAAGCTGCTGCTGACAGCTTAGCTTGGGACCAGACCCAAACATCTTCAAAAAAGGTAACTATAGTGATTTCTTCTTTACAGGACTAGATAGGTTAGTCTTAGACCGTGCATGCCTGCAGATTTAGAGATTTAAGTGTTAGGGTGGGCTTCTACTTTAAGTTAATGCTGAGGGATTATTACTACTTTAACTATATTACAATAGAGTGATTCCTATCGTAACTCCATTCATAGCATATGTACAATCATTTAACTTAAAGTGGTTGTAAACCTCAGACATGAAAAATTAACAAAGCATATCCCACTATAGTGTGCTTGTCTCAATCAACAGCACTAAGTGTAATTTCTGTTGGCTGCTTCATTCATCTGCTATCTGAATCACTTCTGATAGGTTTTTCTGACACCAAGGAAAAAAGGTGTAGAGGAGGAATTTGCAGCACACAGTTTATGATTGACAGTCTCAGCTCTGTTCCTGTATGTTGTGTGAAGGGGGTATGTCCCTTCCCTCCAATCAGCTCAGCTTCTGCTCTCCACACCTTTTTTCTGACAGCTCAGACAAGCTTTATAAATTCTAAACTTAAATGGATGTATAGAAGAAAATACTGCAGATAAACAGATACAATTTATATTGCAGGATGTGTTTCATCTCCATGTATTACCTGAGGCCAGTCTCTTCACTGGGTACATGTAAGGATTTAAAACCACTTTCAATTTGTGCTTTGCACATGCAGGGCAAAGCAACAGGTTTGATTTAAAGCAGACAGAATGGTATCTGAATGGGCAAATAACTGGGCTCCTTCAGGACTCCTCACAAGATGAGTTTACATCCTACCTCAGCATAAAGTTTATTTTCACCATTCAGAGATCAAGAGAATAAAAATCATAAAATGAAGGCCTTGCTTATAAATGTGCTAATGCTGTGAGTAAAGATGTTGGGTATTTACATCAAGAACAATCACTGTGCCAGAAATATTCTTATAAAGCTTTTCTACTTAAAATAATTTATCCAAGAGCACATCAGAGCTTTGGTTTTAAACCTGCAAGACTTTGATAAGTAATGCTTCAAATCCCTTTCTGACACTCTGTTTTGCTTGTTACCTTCAGCTTGGGGAGACGCTTGATGGTTTTCAATGGACGAAGTACCCGCAGCACACGTAAAGACTTAATGGTTTTGATGTCTCGGCCTTTGTTAGTCCTAAGAGATGCACCACAAGTAAATTACAAATAACACAGAGGAGGGAATGGATTGACTTGCCCAACCACATAATATATCCAAACAAGATGACTGCCAGAAACATCTATATCGGACACAGAGCAAGGACATAGTCTGAGTGTCCCCTGTGCAATAGACGACTATTGTAATGTAATAGAATAGGCTTTTTTCTGCATTAATTCCATGACTTCAAATATTCAAACACACTAGATGATCATTGTTCAATCTTGCCAAAATCATCAGGAACAGGCAACGACTAGGGTGTCAAGGGAGGCAAAGGGAAGGTATATAGAAAATATTTTCTATAGTCAAAAAGCTATTGTAGGGCTGTTCAATTTCAGGGCTTGTGGGGCATACTCAGGCCAAAATTTTGTGAAAGGCATATTGAAATTATGTAATACATTATGCTTTATCACAGATTTATCATCAAGAACAAAAGCAGAGGAGGTTATTGTTTTTCACCTTCCAGATTAACATACCACCAAAATCCAATGCAACATTGTAATCCAACGATGATGACAACTGAACTCCAACACATGCATATTTAATATGGGTTTTAACTATTTTTCCACTGAAAATTTTTGTGAGCAATACTAAAACACTTCTGACTAATTCATGTGTTAATCTCCATATTGATTATCCACATAAATGATCGGATTATTGATATTACTCATATATATATCCATCTATATCTAATATACCCATCCATATCTAAAGCTGGGGTCCAAGTAGATAAAACACCAATTAATGCAGTTTTGTGTTTATTAAAAATAAAGTACAAACTTTCTGGAAGATAAAATGCTTTCAAACTGTGCATGTATTCCAACTATGCAGTTAGATGTTTGCCTGGAGTTCAGTTTTTATTCCATATTATTTGTTAATAAGGGAAATCCTGGTATGGCGTGCCATGATTCATTAAATTCAAATAAATAATTTTTTAATAGCCTTTTTTATATGATCAATTTATGTTATAACGGCCCTTGAAAACCAAATGGCCTTTTGTTTCCTTGAGATAAGAGTGGCACTGAAGTAGTTTCTGCAAGGCACATAGACTACCAGGCCTGTAGCATATAAATATTGTTGGGCTGCTTGGCAGGGGAAGTATCATTAGTCATTTTAATGGTTTCCAAACATTTAGCTTCCATCTAACATCCATAGGTAGCTTAAGCTGGGAGTGTGTTTTCAAGGATTACGGTGAGATAACAGAAACACAAAAACAATATAATGTCCGTGGTATGTTGACAATACAAAAGCTCACAATGGCTTCTTCGCAAGACAAGTTTATATTTACCCCAAAACATTCCTGTGTTTATCCAAGAAATTAGAAGAATGGATGGGAATAAAAAGCAAGAGAAGGCACCATATAAGAATAGTTGTGGGAAAAAATTGGAAAATACCAGGATGGCAAAATTGTTTTCAAGAATTGAAAACACACAGGAAAAGAAAGGTTTCTCAATACTTACGCCAGAGCAAAAGCTATTAATGCACCCACAACAACGACAAAATCCAAGATATTCCAGAGATCACGGAAGTATGAACCTTCGTGTAAGATCAAACCCTGGTCAATCATCTGTGAAGAACACACATTTTTAAGATTATTGTAAACATAGATGACAAAGACAAAGAATCAATACACCTGCACATTTTAACAGCTGTAAGAAACATAAAAAGTTTATCTTTTTTACTTTTTCAAGTAACAGTCTCAGGATGTGCATGCCAGCAGACAAGATAACTCCTCTGGACAAACTTCTGTGTACAGGCTAAAACATATTCCCTTTCGTGTTCACAAGAATTGGACACTGACTAATACATATGCACATGCGTGGACCTTTGACAGATTCTGGAGCCAAGCAGACTAATAAATACAGCCAGTGCTCAGGATTAGTGCTGTTTTGTCTTCAGCCTCCTGTGTAACTTGTGATCCTGTGAACCTGTATCCTGCATCTAGTTGCTGACCTGGTTTGTCTTGACCATTCTCTGAACTCCACTTGCATTGGCCTGCTTGTCTCCTGACCTCAGCTTTTCAGACCTGGCTTATTTCCTGACCTTGTAACTGTCTGTGCCCTGTATCCATCCAATCTGTGTATGACCCGGCCTGCCGGAACTTGCTACTCTGCCTGCTGTTGCCGGCACCGGCTGCATGTTTGCCTGCTTGCTGAAGTCATCTGATGACTTCTCCTGCCCAGCGAGGACACCTGCCCTACTGCTAGCAAGACTTACAGGCACTCGTGCCACTTTGCACTCAGGGGCCCAGAGTCAGAGGTGTAAGAGAGGCCTTCCTCATCATATCAGGCTCTGCTACCAGATACGTGATAATCAGGTACACTTCTACAGTCTATCCTGCTGATACTTGCATCTCTTCTGCAGGAACATAAAGGTGGTTCTTATTTGTGTCCACCAGTCTGCAGGATGGCAGGGTAAACGCTGAAGGTTTTCCACATTTATGCATTCAATGCATGATAAAGAAAACCTTCAGTATGCAGACCCCCCCCCCCCGAATACCTACCTGAGCGCGATCTCGATCCAGCGATGTGCATGAGAGATGCTTATAGCCTGGCTCTCTGCCTCCTCATTGGCTCAGAGACAGCATTGGCTCCCACTGCCTTCAATGACAGGAGATAACGGGGACAGGGCCAAGCCTTATAGACACACAGAGCAGGGCTTGGGAGCAAGCATGCACGGGTGCCCCAATAGCAAGAGGCATGCTATGGGGCACTTGATGGAGGGAGGAGCCAGGAGTTCTGGCAAGGGAAGAAAAGAAGGATTGGGGCTGCTCTGTGCAAAAATAAAATAAAAAAATGTAAGCCTTTGGTACAACTTTAACCTGGTACTAGCTAATATAATAGGAACCTGGTCTCATGCACACTAGAGGTGAGTCAGTGTGGATAACACATGTGGCAGTGTTGTCTTATGGAACTGGAACAGACATAAAATAAAAGTGTCAAAAAAAAAAAAAATTTTATATATATATATATATATATATATATATATATATATATATATATATATATTTGTGTGAGAGTGTGTGTGTGCGTGTGTGTATATATCATTTTAAAAGATTAGGCGCATTTATAACTTTGAAGAAAAAACTTCAAAAAAAGCTGCAAGTTTCATAGGTCAAGTGGATATAAGAAATCATTGCCAAAATATTAAAGAGGCTTGCCTGGGCCAAGAACTACCACTAGTGGATTACTGAAGACCGAAACAAGGTCTTATGGACCAAGTAATCATAATTTGATGATTTTGTATATCAGGCGCAGTTTCTGTACACCTTTGAGTAGGAGAAATGGTGGTTTTCCAGTGTGCGATACCAACTATTAAACAATAAAGCCCCATTGACACTATCAGATTTTCTGCTGTTTTTTTTCTTCCGATTTACCAAAACCATATAATATGAGGTCAAACCTTAGGAGTTTAAATTTGTATGCAATCAGGCAGGTCCTTGCACTACATAGTTTTGGTAAACTTGAAGATAAAAATCAGCTGAAAATCTGATAGGGTGTATGGGGCTTTAGGGAAAAGTTATTATCTAGAGCTATTTTGCAGGGTGACCGGCACTGGTTTACCACAGCATTTTGCAGCTCCATGCAATACCCCTTTTTTTATGATATTTGATCAGGGGCTCATTGTAAAGGAAAATAATAGCCCAAGCTATGTCAGAACTACCTTAGAAGAAAACAGCAAGATGGTAGGCTTCAAATCATGGTAAGGCCAGCACAGTCCCCAGTTAAACCCTATTGAGCTGGTTTTGAATGAACTGGACAGAAAAGTGAAAGCAAAGCAGCCTACAAGTGCAACATACTTGTGTTAACTGCTTGCCGACCAGTGCATGACAATATACATCAGCACAATGGCATGGCTGCGCAAATGAGCGTACAGGTATGTCCCCTTTAAGACGCATTGTGGGCACGCGCACACCTGCCGCGTACTCCGTGACTGCGCCTGTGGACCTCACAGACTCGATGTCCGCTGGTGTCCCGCGATCGTGTCACGGAGTGGCACAAAGGGGAGATTCCTATGTAAACAAGCCACTGCCCTGTTCTGCCCAGTGCCATGACAGAGATCTACTGCTCCCTGTCATCGGGAGCAGTGATCTCTGTCATGTCAGTGGTAGCCCACCCCCCCACAGTTAGAATCACTCCCTAGGACACACTTAACCCACTGATTGCCCCCTAGTGTTTAACCCCTTCCCTGCCAGTGTCATTTATACAGTAATCAGTGCATTTTCAAAGCACTGATCGCTGTATAAATGACAATGGTCCCAAAATAGTGTCAAAAGTGTCCGATGTGTCCACCATAATGTCGCAGTCACGATAAAAATCGCAGATCGCCAACATTACAAATTAAAAAAATAAAAATAAAAATGCCATAAATCTATCCCCTATTTTGTAGACGCTATAACTTTTGCATAACCCAATCACTACATGCTTATTGCAATTATTTTTTACCAAAAATATGTAGAAAAATACATATGGGCCTAAACTGAGAAATAATTGTTATATATATATTTTTTGGGGATATTTATTATAGCAAAATGTAAAAAATATTGTTTTCTTTTTTCAAAATTGTCGCTCTTTTTTGTTTAACACAAGAAATAGCACAAAATAAAAAACCGCAGAGGTGATCAAATACCACCAAAAGAAAGCTCTATTTGTGGGAAAGAAAGGATGGCAATTCTGTTTGGGTGCACGACCGCGTAACTGTCAGTTAAAGCGACACAATGCCGTATCGCAAAAATTGCTCTGGTCAGGAAGGGGTAAATCCTTCTGGGGCTGAAGTGGTTAACATTTGCATCAGTGTAAGGAAGAATCTTTTGAACAACATTGGATTTTCACTGTACAAAGAATGCCAAAAGTGTGTTTGGCTGTGGTTCCTGAAAATGATGACTACTTAGAACCTAAGTCATAAAGTTAAGGTTGAATTTGAATTAAATAATTACATCATTTCATTGCTCAAACTTTTTATTTTGTCTATGCTTTCATTCCACAAAATGTTGACACATTAATCTGTGTGCATTTCAATAAGAGACTGAAAAATGTGGATATTGAAAAATTTTGGATCGACATTATATATAATGCAAGATCTGGGAATTACCGTAAGTGCCAAGATACTGTAATTCCTGTGTGCATATGAGAGATCTACATGATCGTTGGCCAGTCAATGACTGAAGAAAGAAGATGCTGGACCTACAAGACGACTAAGATTAAATGGTAGTGACAGCAACTGAGTGAAGAAGTGTAGTGCAGACCTCAAGTGCTGGAAGAGAATACTTTAGGTGGTAAGCCTGCCATACTTACACATTATTGCAATTGCTCTACTGACACCATGCAGAGACAGTTCTACTTCAACTATGTATGAAAAGGGGAAGACCTGTAAAAGTGACCATAAGCCAATGGTTGAATGAAAGTAGAACACCAGCCTAAACTTTACATTTGGTAAAGACTGAAGAAAGACTGGAACCTCAATCTGTTTTTTTATTGCTCTTTTTGTCCCTATTAAACTTGTTCATGTTTTCTTGACTTGACAGTGAGCATTGCGACAGAAAGTGAGTGCGAACCTTTCCAACAAGGAGACAGCCAGCAACAAAAAGCTGACAAATATACTAACTCTTCTCCATTCTAAAGAAAATAAGTTTTAGTTAAAGGACAGCTCAAGAGGTAAGGTTTTGTATAAACTATGGCAAGACTTACCTTTATAACCATCTCAAAGGTAAAAACGCCAGTGAATACATAGTCAAAGTAACGGAGAACCTGTAAAAAGACAGCACAAGATTTAATCACTCAGTCGGATTTTGCAGTGGGTCGAAAAAGCATACGATGATATGGGTTCACAAAACTAAAGACAAGAAAACTACAGAATTAAAATGATGCAAGATGGGCACACATTTTGAGTGGAAAATGTATAACTCACTTTGTTGTGGTCAGAGTTGGTCAATACTGGATCCTCAGCTGCTAGAGCGATACTACTGGCAGCAATCACTAGAAGGATGCTCATCTCAAAATATCTCAGATTCACAATGTAATGACATACTTTCCTTACCCTAGGAACAAAAAATAACAGATAGTTCTTATCCTACTTCACAACCAACACCATATTGCTATTATGGGAAAAGGAATAAAGGGCTTAAAGCAAAATATCTACAAACAGAAGCCTCAAAGCTCTGATGACTAGTCTGAAAAGTAATTCTGGGCAATTTGGTCACTTGCAGTGAAACTGCAGAAGTCCAGCTTTACTGTCTCTTTGGTCAAAGAACGTGACAATTTAGGTGTTTATAACAGTAATATCTGCAGATTTGCTCAACAGCAAAGGTAGCTCCAAACACATAAATCTGACTCAGGATTTGCTTAACATAAGTTTTACTGAAGGAGTTTTGAAGGCTAATGCCGCGTACACGGACTTTCTGGCAGAATAGGTCAGTGGGATAATCCGATCGCTTTTCTTTAAAAAATTCAGACGGACCTAGAAATAGAACATGTTTAAAATCTGTCCAATGGACTCAATTCCTATTGGGAAAACCGTTTGTCTGTATGCTGGTCCGACGGACCAAATATGACGCAAGGGCAGCTATTGACTACTGGCTATTGAACTTCCTTTTCTAGTCCCGTTGTACGTCATCATGTTCAAAACTTACGGACTTTCGAACGGACAAGTCTGTTCGTTCAGAGGTCCGTCATAACTCAGTCGAAGGTCCGTCGGGAAGACCTTCGGACCTTTTCTGCCGTAAAGTCTGGTCGTATGTACGCGGCATAACTCCACATAGTCCACAATCCATATAACAAATCCAGAGTTCTCTCCCCTAAAATGGTACATTATGCACTGTCCAGAAAAATTTCTTACGGACGCACTAGAAGCTGAAGATCTTACAGTCTCACACAATTCAAAGTGTCTCACTGCTTCATTTCTTTAACAAGTGGGTCCAGAAGGGGTTGTAGTGTAAATTTTGCTGGAACACAGTCTTGTCAGTATGTCACTAACAAGCATGTCGCTAACACATCACCAAAATAACCCAAATATATTCTCATTTCAAGATTTTACCAAATACTCACTGGAAAAGCAGCTTAAAATCAGAGACAGACCCTTCAGTGTTGGATCCTGGCACTGTTATCCTTAAACACAAGAAAGGTTTGCAGAGGATCCTGATACAGGAGAGATGAGTATGCAAACAAGGATGTAACTTTATTTTAAAGCGGGTTAGTGTTGGGGTTATAGGGAGGCTTAGTGTAAAGAGAGCTGAAGATAGCTCCTAGTGCTAAATGCTAGTGTGTATTCTGGGTTGCCATATCTTTCCTTTCTTTTTTAGGTACTGATTTCATCTATGACATCTAACAGTCAACATCCTAATTGGGCAGATGATTGGCCTACATCAATACCAAACTCTCATTCCCATACTCCGAAATGCATATGCAAGCCATACAAGATCAACCTAAAAGGCCCCAGCACCACTGACTGAACACAACAGATTCCTGTACAGTCAGGAATCTACCTCTATTTCTTAACAACTGCACAGCTCCTGTAAATGAAATCTTTAACCACTTCAGCCCAAAAGGATTTGCCCCCTTAATGACCAGGCCATTTCTGGAAATATGTTGTACCCAAATAAAATTGACGTCCTTTTTTCCCACAAATAGAGCTTTCTTTTGGTGGTATTTGATCACCTTGAGCAGCTTTTATTTTTTGCACTATAACCGGTTCCCGACCGGCGCAAGCTGATGTACGTCGGCAGAATGGCACGGGCAGGCATATTAGCGTACAGGTACGTCCAATCTTTAATGCCGCCCTGCCATCGCGAGCGCGTGCCAGTCGGGACCCCGTGAGTCCAGTCACGGGTCCTGCGGACTCGATCGCCACGGGCATACCCGCGATCGTCTCATGGGGCGGCTGAATTGAGAAATGCCATTGTAAACAGCATTTCCCCATTTTGCCTAGCAACTAGTGACACTGATCTCTGCTCCATGTGATTGGAGCAGAGATCAGTGTTCCCTAAATGAAAGCCCAGCCCCCCACAGTTAGTAACACACCCCTAGGAACACTTAACCCCTACGCTGCCACCCACTGGTTAACTCCTTCACTGCCAGTGTCATTTACACAGGAATCACTGCATTTATATAGCAGTGATTGCTGTATAAATGACAATGGTCGCAAAAATGTGTCAAAAATGTCCGATGTGTCCGCCATAATGTCGCAGTCACAATAAAAATCGCTGATCGCCGCCATTACTAGTAAAAAAAAAAAATTAATAAAAATGCCATAAAACTATCTCCTATTTTGTAAACGCTATAACCTTTGCGCAAACCAATCAATAATCGCTTATTGCGATTTTTTTTACCAAAAATATGTAGAAGAATACGTATTGGCCTAAACTGAGGGAAAAATTTTTTTTATATATTTTTGGGGGATATTTATTATAACAAAAAGTAAAAAATAATGCGTTTTTTTCAAAATTGATGCTCTATTTTTGTTTATATCGCAAAAAATAAAAACCGCATAGGTGATCAAATACCACCAAAAGAAAGATCTATTTGTGGGGAAAAAAGGACGCCAATTTTGTTTGGGAGCCACGTCGCATGACCACACAATTGTCAGTTAAAGCGACGCAGTGCCGAATCGCAAAAAGTGGTCTGGTCTTTGACCAGCAAAATGGTCCGGGGCTGAAGTGGATAAACAATAAAAGAACGAACAATTTTGAAAAAAAATAATAATAATTTTTACTTTTTGTTATAATAAATATCCCCCCAAAAAATTTTGAAAAACACATTTCTTCATAAATGTAGGCTAATGTATATTCTTCTACATATTTTTGGCATAAAAAAATTCACAATAAGAGTATATTGAGTAGTTTGCGCAAAGTTATAGCGTCTAAAAAATAGGGGATTGATTTATGGCATTATTATTATTATTATTATTTTTTTACTAGTACTGGTGATGAGCTGTGATTTTTTAGTGGGACTGCGACATTATGGTGGACAGATTGGACACTTTTGATACTTTTTTGGGACCACTGACATTTATACAGCGATCAGTGGGGTAGGGCAGGGGTTAACACTAGGGGATGATCAAGGGGTTAAATGTGTTCCCTAGGGAGTGTTTCTAACTTTGGGGGGATGGGACTGACTGGGGGAGGAGACACATCGCTGTTCGCAATCACCACGAACAGCAGATTTGTCTCTTCTCTATCCCTCTTCTAGCTCTTGTGCCCGACGGTGATCTTGCCCACTGGCCATGCTCATCAGGTCCCCGCCCTGCAGCGGGCGTGTGCCTGTTATGGATCTTAAAGGAGTCGCCGTATGGGTACGGCAATGCGTGGGACAAAGCCACATTGCCGCTGTGTATATATATATATATATATATATATATATATATATATATATATATATATAGGAGCTGGTCGGTCACACTCAGAAGGTGGTGATATGACAATGACAATCACAAAAAGATGACACTGACTTACGGATTGGTAGAACTGAAGATAAGCATTGAACTGTATGGTACAATGGCTTTTGGGGACTCTAAGATTTTCTCTTTCCTTTTCATGGCTTGCTCTTCTCCATCATCCACTTCTTCCTCGTCCTTCTCCTGTTCCTGACATACAAGACTGGCCTCTCCATCTCTATCTTCAGTCACTAGAACCCAACCAAAAATTTTGAGTAAACTGCTTTTAGTTGTAAACAAATACACCACTTAATGGAAATACTTAATACATTTTTGACAGTAAACACAGAGAAATAGAAGTAATAGCAGTGAAAGCATGTAGGGATACACAGAGAGCGAGATGAGTCCTCACTCTGTACCACGGTGCAGTCGGAAGCCATTCCAGCATCAGGTAAGGTGATCACTGTACTCTCCGTGATTCGCTCCGTGCTGCTGGAGACATCAGCCAAACTGCAGCTGGTTGGATTAGGGCTCTCCTCTTGACTCCTCATGCTGCCCAGCAAGGCCTGTTCACTGCAATCCAAGTCTGGGGGACTGCCATTCTTCCTGTGGCTAATTTCCTGCAAAGGTGCAGCGTTGGGAATGGTGTCCTCACATCCCACTGTCCTGTCATTCCTTTCACACCAAAACAATAGTGTGAGGGGCAAAGAGAGAAAAGAATGATGAAATTACTGTTGGAGGAAGAGAAAGAGAGACATAGCAATATGAAAGTGGGAAGTGAAAAACATGGAATTGCAAAGGTAAGCAGGATCTGATTTAGGTCCTCTTATTTAGACTTTCAAATGAGTTTTTTTTATTACTACAATTATGTTGTCTGGTATTGGCTAGAAATCTTTAGAATAGTGGCAGAAAAATTCTCCATTCTGGCCTCGGTGAAAGTGTGCCTCCTAACAGAAGTTGCACTAGATGACATCTGACTATCACACATGTGTGAGCTTGTTGGACATCCTATTCCAACGCCATAACCATTAATTGTGATCCCCTTTTGCAGCTATAACTGTCTCCACTCTCATGGGAGACTTTCTGCAAGAGTTTGGAGTGTGTCTGTGGGAATATCTGCCTATTAAACCAAAAAACAGGGCCAAGTATTGATGTTGAGTCAGAAGACTTGGCTTGCAATTGGTGTTCCAATTCAACTCAAAGGTGTTTAATAGGTTGAGGTCAGGGTTCTATGTTGGTCCACCTCAAAACCTGTCAAGCTATGTCTTTATAGGACTGACTTTATGCACAAGAGCACAGACATGCTGGAACAGAAATGGCCTTCCATAAAGTGGAAGTCCATGCTAAAACTAAAATCCCTGCATCTATAGACACCCATGATCTAACACTAACCTATCTAGCCCTGTAAAGAAAAAATGAGTACGCATACCTTTTCTGAAGCCGATCCGACCCGATCTCCAGAAGCGGAAGCTCTGCAGAGGACTTGGCCGACAATGGCTGTGAAATGAATGGGAAGTGACGTCACCCATAGAGCTACTATGGGGCTTCCATGGTCGGACGTGTCCTCTGCACCCGCCTCCACAGCGAAGCAGCAGCTGACAGCTCAGCGTGGCATCGGGTCGGATCAGCTTTAGAAAAGGTATGTATACAGATTTCTTCTTTGCAGGGCTAGATAGATTAGTGTTAGGTTGTGGGTGTCTATAGATGCAGGGATTTTAGTTTTAGCATGGACCTCCACTTTAAACTGTTGCCACAAAGTGACAAATAGTACTCTTTACTGAAACCACCTGAACTCCCTAATTTAGGGTGGTGTCCACTTAATTTTGGCTATATGGGTACAAAAAGTGTAATGGTCACGTGTTCACAGACTTTTGGCCATAGTTTGTAAGCAATAACAACTAAATAAATAGATCAGAGAAGCACCAGTGGTACTGTATGACATTTCAATAGACCACTAAACAGGTAATGAAAATGGCCACATTTTAATATATTTCATGTTCTATATTGTTTTTACTATATCGATATCATATCATAAAAAATAATACTTAATAAAAAAGTTCTCTCTCTCTCTACAAAAAAAAACATTTTCCAGGTTACATCAGACCTGAAATATGTAATTCTATAAAGGTGAGCATACATAGATCAAAACAGCTGGTTTAGCAGGGACTGGACACATTTTGATCCAAGTATGGGCAGGCTGGTCAACTTGTGTACAAAACAGACTGTTGGGTTTTTCCTGAACGGTCAGTACAGCTAGCTATAGCTGGCAACACTGATCATTGTACTCTGACAGCGGGCAGGTCTCCTTGCTGTCAGAATAGAATAACACAGCAGGAAGGATTCCCCCACTCACATCAAATGTGTGCATGGGGGAATCCGATTTATTTATTTTTTTGTTCAACTCGCTGGTTGAACGAAAACAAATGATCAATATATGGTCTGCTTTAGGCTGGCCATAGATAGAGTGGTTTTCTTTCCTGCAACCACAGGATTCCCCCATCATCATAGACAGTGTTGACAGGGGAATCCCTCTTGTGGATTAATTGTGTTCTCCCGGCAGAAGGGCAGGGAAAGCCATAGCTGTCGGGAGAACAAAGTGATTATTGCTAGCAGCTGTAGCAGCTGCTAGCAATAACATGTGAAATTTGGCAGGCTGGTTGTACCCAAGGTAAGCAATTAATCAACTTGGGTACATTCAGCCTGCCCATACATGGTTAGAATCTCAGTGGGTTCCTGCTGAACCAGCAGAGATTTTAACCATCTATGGGAGGTTTTAGTTTGACTTACACACATACAGTAATATAATGGGATTCACGGTGCAAGCTATGAATATATGTACAGTTCACAAGCACAGCAACAGAAAGTTTATGTACATAGAGGAACAACAGAGCTCTGTGTTTTCTTCTACAATACTATACAAAGAGAAATTTTCACTTTGTGTCACCTTAAGATGTGTATACACTAGTGGAATTCTGTTTGAAATTTTTGGTTTTAAAAATGTTTGCTCAATCTTCTAATTGTTAGTGGGATCAAATCTACTTTTGTTTTCGACAACAGTGAAGAGAAAATTTGAAGGAGTAAAATGGAAAGATTTTCTCAAATTAATGCATTTCTAACAGTGTATGTGATTTTCATTTGAGGAAGTCCATTCATTACAAAATTGAATGTTAAAAGCAAACAAAATTCTGATCTACTTTCATACAACATTTGTCAAGTTGTCAAATGTAATGAGAATTTTCGTACAAATGTTCATACAAATTTTCTTTTAAAAATCTAATAGTGTACAGCCAGATTTAATTAAAATGTATGTTTTTTTTTTTTTATCTTTTGAGGACTGCAGCAGCAAAATATCTCCATCAGAACTCCCAGTGCCATTCAACTTTCATGGTTTTTACAAAGTCAATAATTAATCACTTCCTGATTAATTCTCCAAAACACAGGATACTAAGCCCTTGTACACATGGTCGGAGCGTTTTGTTGGATAATCCGACTGTGTGTGGTCTCCATCGGACTGTTTCTGTCGGAGTATCCGACAGACCAAGTTTTCCAACTTGTCCGTAACATTTTCCGACAAAATGCTCCGATCGGACATACTCCAATCATGTGTAGCCTACTCCGACGGACAAAGTGCCACGCATGCTCAGATAAAATTCCTAGACCAAAACTATTGGCTACTAGCCTGAACGTAGTCCCGTCGTAACAAAATAACGTCATCACGTTATGTACAATCAAATTTTCCGACAACTTTGTCCAACTGTGTGTATGCAACAGCTTCGGACAAAATCCGTCGGACAAAATCCAACGGATTTGGTTGTCAGAATGTCCAACTGTGTGTACAAGGGCTATCAGTGATTTAGTGACACATTCTTTATTGGAAAACTATCTTAAGAGAAATACTTTGGTTACCACTGCTGGACTATCATTTATGAAAAGAGAGTTGATACAATAGAATAGATTTCAATATTCAATAGTGACTGACCCTGACACTATTATAGCGAATATCAGAAGTTGGTAATCAATCAAACCCATATTAGCTCACCCAAAACTAAAATGTAAGGTTAGTATTGAGCTTTAAACATTAATGGCTGTAATGTAAGATATTTCAAATAACTGCACAACTGCTCTTTGCATTCTTTAAATTGAGTGAAAAGAAATTACTTATGTAACGACTAGTGAAACTAAGTGTTAGGTAAATTGGGGAGGTCCTGTAGTCATGAAATAAGAAAGGAAATCGTTTTTTTGATGATTCTCAGATCCACTTAAAGGCCACATTCACCTTTTACATTAGCTGGCCCATGCAGACAAAAGTCCCCAGTAGTTTAAAGTGATTGTAAAGGTTAATTTTTATATAAAATTAAAAGAACGTGATATACTTACCTCCTCTGTGCAATGGTTTTGCACAGAGCAGCCCCCGATCCTCCTATTCTCGGGTCGCCCGATGACATTCCTGGCCCCTCCCCTGCCTAGTGCTAACCATAGCAAGCTACATGCTATGGGGGGACTCATGCTTGCTCTCTCCCGAACCACATCTGTGTGTTCATAAGTCACACAGAGTGCAGCTTGGCCCCGCCCCCTGCTCCCTCCTAATTGGCTGTGGTTGACAGCAAACACTTTAAAATAAAAAAATATTGTTTAATGCAAATACCATACCTGCAGATCTTTTCTGTCACTGATGAAACCTGGCTGAAATGCTCCCAAAGTTTACACTCATGGTTTATTTTTTGGTTGCATAGGCTCCTTCTTTGAGGACAACTAAATAGATTATCACTTTAGCTGTCCTCAAAGAAAGAGACCCAGCAATTATTTTATTGTAGCCCATGTTCTGAAAATAAGCCAGGACCCAGGGTTGTAAACATAGGAGTATTTCAAACAGGCTTCATGGGTGACAGAAAAGGCCTACAGGTATGGCATTTGCCGTAAACAATGTTTTTACAAATAGCACAGTGTGGTTTAAACTACTGGTGCCCTTAGTCTACATGGGCCAGTTTATGTAAAAGCTGAACCTAGCCTGTTAAAAGGGAAGGTGTTCACTTGCAAAAGACTTTTAAGCCCAGAGGTTAGTCAGGTAATGTTGCCACATATGAACAGATCATAGGTAAAGCATACAAATGGAAAAACTGAAAATGCAGTCACTCCATACCTTTATATATAAGCTTCACCTATGACCTGCTTATGGAGTGCTGCAGTCCAGGACCTTTTTTGTCTTTTATGACCTGCTTATGTGTGGAAATATTAACACACCTGTACATACATTTGTAACAACACAAGTCTTATGTACCTATCTTCACAGTATTTGAGACAACTCGAAAGTGGCTCCTGCTCCGTTTCCCTCACTTCCTTGGCTTCACCATTCCTTTTCTCCTCTTTGGGTGTTTTACCATCCTCAGTGGTCACTCTCTCAAGTCCTCCCTCCTGACTGGCTGAGGTGCTATTTGGATTGCTGGACGTCTCTTTCCCTTCAGTCCTAACTTTTCTGTGCCGGCTTCGTCTTTGGCTCTGCCTCCTGCGTATAGACTCCTCAGGTGTTGTGCCATTAGGCTCTGTATTTTCAGCATTACCATGTCTAGACTTTTGCCGCCAGTGTTCCCTGAGATTTTGTTGAGTGGGGCTTTCATCTCCATCTTTGTGACCCTCTGTTCCTGGCTTTTCTTCTTGCTGCCCTTCTACCTTTTCAGCAGTCTCTTCTTCTAGCTTTGTCTTGCGGTATATACTGGAGTGAGGATTTAATGCTGTTAGTTCTTCATTCTGTAGACCTTCTTTACTAGACATCTGTATATGTCTCCTTAGCTGACTTGTGCGCTGCTCCCAGATGGACATGTTATGCCGTTTACGGCGATCCTTCCTAGACAAAGAGAGACCATAGAGCAAACAAATCACTGTAGTAGACTTCCAGTGACATATAACATACAACATGTATCAGCAAACTACAATCAATTGTTTATAAATGATAACCACACAATAACTTCTGTGAATTTTAAGGTGTCAGTAAATATATGTTAGCTACTAGACCTCACACTATAGTAATATTTTTATTATTACACCATGTACATTGAGATAACCATCATTTGGCATAGATAAGAGATAAAGGAGAAAATACATGTCAAAGCAATAAAGCGCAACCAAACACATAGATTTAAAGTGGAGTTCCAGCCTGTAAAGACAAAAATGAAAAGCCAGCAGCTACAAATACTGTAGCTGTTAACTTTTAATATAAGGACACTTACCTGTCCAGGGTTCCCGTAATAAAAGCACCCCAAGCTGATTTGTCCATCAGCTTCGGGTGCAGGCGCTGGCATTGCAAGCTCCTTTAGGCTTCACAGCCGGTTTGCTACTGCACATCCGCATGTCGCGCTGTGCTTTCTGAGTCATCCCAACATCTTCTGGGACACACACAGGTCCCAGAAGGCAGCGGGGAGAAAAAGGAGGGCCCAAAGCAATTGCGGAAATTACGTATTTCGCTGCAGCGAGGTAGGACAGTATGGCAGCTTAAAGTGGTTGTAAACCCTTACAAACCACTTTGACCTACAGGTAAGCCTAGATTAAGGCTTACCTGTAGGTCCAAGAAATATCTCCCAAACCTATACAGTTTAGGAGATATTTGCCTGAAGACGGGTACCGCTGTCTACGGTGCATGCGCCGTAGACAGCGGCGCGCAGGCACACTGAGCGTGGCATCATCGATGATGAAGAATCCGCGCGTCTCGGCTCCCGTGCGATGCATAGTAGTCCATTATGCTTTGCCTTTGCAGGGAATGAAAGAGGAAGTAAACTCATCAGGGTTTACTTCCTCTTTAAAAACATGAGAAAAGGTACAAAACTATAAAAAAAAGACATAAAAAATGAGGGGGGGGGGGTATGCTTTATGGTTCAGGACCTATTTGCATTTTAGCCTGGAACTCCACTTTAACATATTAAAAAAGCAGTTACATTCCCAGCAGTAACTGTCACATTGGTTGTGCGCTCAACCAAACTTTCAAACTATCAAACGGCTGATGTCATAACTGATCACATGTGCAGCACCACAGCAGTTGAAGATCAAATAGAGACCAAGATAGCAGTCTCCTTGGCTGAAAATGATAGGAGTGTTTAGTTCCATTTTACTGGTTGCTACCTAGAGTAACCACTTAATATACTTTAAACTAACACCACCATTAATGATTAAGGTTAAGGCCTAGGCAAAAGCTTTTTTCTAGGCTTAGATAGCGTAAGGAAAGATTAGAACTTCTGTTGGTTTTTTACTGCTATCTGGGGTTATGTAATGTTAAAGATTTAACCTCAATTCTTGTCCAGCTGACAACATTTTCGCAGACAAGAAGTGAGACAATTTGGGTTGTGTTCCATTTAAAGAGATGACAAATAGCAGGATGAAGTACTCGGGGTTCTCACCTATGTAGGATGCGGGGTTCTGGGGTGATCCAACAAAAGGAGAAAACTTACCCGGGATTGTTAAGTCATTATATGAAGTTATAAGTTATTATATGACAGGGTCCATGGTCCTGAAAGGGTTAACCCGCTGAGGGCTAAAAAAGAGCAGGAAGCAGACAACAAGTGTCTGTGAGGTGTGATAGGAAACAGGACCGGTTTATGTGGAAGGGCTGTAGGCTGCTCATTGCTGAGTCACTGCTGGCTGTAGTATCCTTTTTCTGGAGACCTCCTGAAGCAGGCAGGATGTTATGGCCCATTTAAGGGACAAGTTTCACTGGCGGTAAAACAAGGTTTTATTTTTAACTGAAATTAAAGACTGTTTGGGTTTTGTATAATGAACCATAGAAATTGATTATTTTGTAAAGTAAAGGACACTATGCATTAAAGTGCTACCGTAAAAAAAAAAATCTGCAAGTAGGCAGGCAGGTTTTTATTGCAGAAGAAGCATGCGCTGTTGCAATTAAAATGCGCCTACCTGCTTGCTCACTGGCACTGTAAATTGCATGTGCAGCTCAGCTTACAGTGCCGTGTTCTGCCAAAAAAGCCAACTTGCCAAAATCTCCAACCACGTCACTTCCAGTGACTCTCTAGCAGTAGTAATTGCAGATTTTGACGACTTGTTTTCACAGAATGCCGATAGCGTATACACTACGGTGAACAATATAATGAGTGGACATTGTTAGTCTGCCCGCTAGTAACCAACAACATAGGTGCCTCCAATGCTGCAACAACTTTTTTATTCCTTAGTCGGTGTTCTGGGTAAAACAGCCAACTTGTTGTGCACTGTACCATATTGTTTACGCTGCCGGTGTTCTGTGAAAACAGCCAAGTTGTTGAAATCTGCAATTACTGCTGCTGGAGAGTCACTGGACATGATGTGGTTGTAGATTTGGGCGAGCTGGCTGTTATTGTTTGTTGGCTGTTTTGGCAGAACGGGCTGGTCTCCGAGACCCGGGATAACATCCTCCTGTGCTTACCTGATCCTCCACCCTGTTAGAGCAGTCCCCGCAGTGTCATTCTCAAGAGGTCTGATGCCGTGTACACGCGACCGGACTTTGACGGACTGAATTCCGTCTGACTTTTTAACGGAGTTTCGATGGACTTCCTTCAAATCGGACTTGTCTACACACAATCACACCAAAGTCCAATGGATTCGACCGTGATGAGATACGACCAGACTAGAATAAGGAAGTTCATAGCCAGTAGCCAATAGCTGCCCTAGCGTCGTTTTTTTTTGTCCGTCGGACTAGCATACAGACGACGGATTTTTCGACCGGACTCGAGTCCGTCGCAAAGATTTGAAACATGTTCTAAATCTAAAGTGCGTCTGATTTTTCGTCAGAAAAGGTTCGATGAAGCCCACACACGGTCAAATTGTCTGACGGATTAGTTCCATCGGACCTTTGCTGTTGAAAAATCCAGCCGTGTGTGCACGGCATAGGGTTCTGACGTCATCAATGCAGGGTCCATAGCCCTACATTGGATGTGATGATGCCGAAAGATAGTCCACTGGCAAAGCATAGGGGAGCGCTGTCTGCTGGGGGTGCAGAGGATCAGGTAAATAAATGTGTTTTTACTCTTGCTTAGACCTAAACAAGCATTTTCGGATTTTATGGAAGACTTTAAGCCACCACAGATATTCTAACGCCTGAAGTCTCTGTTACCAGTTCTTTGTACGTCAGTGAAAGCACTTCTAAGGTACTTCAAATACTGGCCAGAACCATCAGCTCTGTGATAATGAGGTCCAGAGGGTAAAGCTAAATGGTCAAGACTAAGAGGATAATGTTCTGGGACAACAAAGGTTGTGTAAGCAGGCACCACTCCGCTAATACATTTAGTAAATAAAATAACCTTTCTATAAACCAGGGGATTGTTCTCTCGTTAGGCTCAACATTTTCTTAGAAATCCTTGCCCCTCTGGGAATTGGTATGTGAGTTTGTTATAACATAATCCCCAGCATTGTGTCAGTGAATCATAATGGTGATTACTAAAAAAATACTGTTTGCAGAGAACATCAGTGACTGACATAATAATATAAAACTGATCTTCGGGCAACTACACAAAATACAAATAAATATAAAGAAGCTGTTATATGTGCCAAAAGCTTATTTACTGTATTTCTGTCCATTGAATCTTAAGATTTACAGAGCTCTGCCATGCAGCAAATTCCTGTTGGGTGGGGTCTTTCTCTGCTGCAGGCTTACTTCCACTTAAGCCCTGTACACACAGCTAAAATATCATCCAATATCATCCGGTTCAACAGAAACCATCTGACATTTGGCCCGTGTGTACAGCAGCCTGTCCGACAGAAGCCAGCTGAATATCCGGCTTCTGTTGAAGGGGAATGCCCAAAAAAATCTGCCGATCGTCATCCAAGAGACATCTGCCGATTGGCATCTGATCAACCCTCTCAGCCAATGATTGCAAGCACTGACCAGTCAGTGAATTCTGTCGGGGGGGGGGGGCAGTCCCACTGTCAGAACACAATAGCTCAGCAGGGAGATCGCTGTACTTACTCTCAAGCTCCTAATTTCTTTTTTATTATTCAGCCTGCTGGGTAGAATGAAAAAAAAACTGCTAGTTTGTACATGGTTTTGCAGATCACCTCCTCACCTGCACCCTGTGACAGGACAGTCAAAATAGTAGCAACCAGTGGCGGCCCGTCCATAGGGGGCGCACGGGCGCTACCCCCCGTCCAATGCGTTCGGCCCCTAATCTACATGCAGGGCGCCAGACGCTTGGATTTCAATAGGGTTTTTTGTTTTTTTTTAAGTACGCGATTAGAGGCTCTAATTGGCTTCAAAAAAGGGTGGATGCGAGGTGCAGAGAACTGCGCCCCAAGTCCACCCACTTCCTGATTCTTCTCCCTGTCAATCAGGAAACAGCTCCTGAGACCCGATTGGCCACTTCCTGTTCGCCGGGAGGAGGCTCCCCGACTCTTCCCTCGCTGTATCTCGGCTCTTGGCTTGGCTCCCATCTGCCTCCTCACAGTAAGGCCTCCTATCCTGGCCTCTCGACTGTCTTCCGCAAGGGGTGGGGGGAGGGTTGTGGTGAAGGAGGTTTGTTTGAATGAACACCGTTGATTGGTTCTCACAGCTCCTTGAGCAGAGAGCTGGTGACTGTCAGTTACCG
This sequence comes from Lithobates pipiens, assembly GCF_037356315.1. NCBI lineage: Eukaryota > Metazoa > Chordata > Amphibia > Anura > Ranidae > Lithobates > Lithobates pipiens. The sequence goes on along the minus strand of NW_027507785.1, from coordinate 262,634,756 downwards.
GTTCTCTGCTCTGCCCCCCAGCACTTGGCTGTGGAGGGGGCAGGAGTGGCTGCCTCAGGCTACATGAGAGGCTAAGCCAGGTGCCTGTCCAGGCATGTGGCCGGATCCCAACTTCATTGTTGCGATCTTTGCCGAGCCTGGACCGGCTCTGTGACATCACCGGCTTCAGCCCGCTGTCTGCTGAAAACGGGTCACAGGAGTTCCAAATGAACTGCACTCCTGTGATCGACAGGAGAAGTACACTCAAAGGAGATTAATATCCTCCTAGAAAGAACATTTAAAGTCCTATGTACGTACAATTTTCACCCTTGATTGGGTGGTCCCTTGCTATGCATTGTTTTACTAGATACTTATAGATAGTTACTTTAATACAGTATTGCAGAGTATACACATTTATAACAAGAACAATCTCTCAATTGCTGGTGACTTAGTAAGTTGTAATTAATGAAACTATATATTATGTTATTTTCTTAATGTCTAGGTAATGCCTGCTGTCAAAGTGGTAATTACTAATGTTACCGATACGGCTCTGTGTCATTATGTGACTCATCGTGCAAAGCAGATACTTTGAAACACTCATCACTGCACATTCACTTTAGTGGCGAAAACTCGTGGAATACTCTTTTTTTTCACAAGGGAATAAACAATAATGTGGGATTTCTATTTTTCATTGTCACATGTTTTGTAATAATGAGGCAATGAGACAAAGAGCTAAATAATGCATGCATTTTTGCTTTAAATAACTCATCCAATATTTATCTCAGAAGTAGGGATGGGCGAACGGTTTGGCCCGAGCATAAGTTTGGGCCGAACTTTGGTTGTTCGGATATTCTGCAGAACACCGAACAATATGCTGTGTTCAGGGAAAATTCGAAAGCTGCCGGGACATCGTTAAAGTTTATGGGACATTAACATGAAAAATTAAAAGTGCCAATTTTAAAGGCTTATATGCAATTTATTGTCATAAAAAGTGTTTGGGGACCTGGGTCCTACCCCAGGGGACATGTATCAATGCAAAAAAAAGTTTAAACTGTATTTTTTTTGGTAGCAGTGATTGTAATAATGCTTAAAGTGAAACAATAAAAGTGAAATATTCCTTTAAATTTTGTACCTGGCTGGTGTCTATAGTATGCCTGTAAAGGGGTGCATGTTTCCCGTGTTTACAACAGTCCAAGTGCAAAATTACATTTCTAAAGGAAAAAAGTCATTTAAAAAGTACCAGGGGTAGCGCCGGCAGCTATAATGAATTGCAATACTCATAAAAGTCATTGAATAAAATGGCCTGGGGTTCCCCCACAGTGCATTACCAGGTCATTTTGGTCTGGTATGAATATTAAGGAGAACCCCGAATTAAAAAAAAAAAATGTGTGGGGGCCTCTCAAAATCTATACCAGACCCTTATCCAAGCATGCAACCCGGCAGGCCACAGAAAAAGAGGGGGGATGAGAGAGCGCCCCCCTCCTGAACCGTACCAGTCCATGTTGATGGGGACAAGGGCCTCATCCCCAAAACCCTTACCCGGTGGTTGTGGGGGTCTTCGGGGGGGCTTATCAGAATCTGGAAGCCCCCTTTAACAAGGGGACTCCTACCATTTGACAAAAAAGTGTCAAAAATGTGACCCCGCCCCCTCTGACGCATGGGGATTTCATGGGGACTTCCTTACGGCTTTCCCTGTGATGTCTGAGTGGGGTGGTGTCACCCGGTTAGGTAATGAGATCTGGTATGGATTGTTGGGGGCACCCCACTTTTTTTTTGCCACGGGTTCCCCTTAAAATCCATACCAGACCTGAAGCGTCTGGTATGGATTTTGAGGGGCCCCCACGCTGTTTTTTTTACATTTTGGTGCAGGGTTCCCCTTATTATCCATACCAGACCTGAAGGGCCTGATATAGAATTTGGGGGGACCCCCACACATTTTTTTTTTAATTTTGGTTCGGGGTTCCCCTGTGGGGGAATCCCATGCCGTTTTTATCAATGAACTTTTATGTGTATTGCTGGACCGACAATTAATTATAGCCGTGAGTAGTTTAAATTACTTTTTTTCCTTTTGAAATGTAATTTTGCTGTCTAAACACGGGAAGCATGCGCCACTTTACAGGCATACTATAGACACCCCCCAGGTACGAAATTTAAAGGAATATTACACTTTTATTGTTTTCCTTTTAGCATTATTAAAACCACTGCTCCCGAAAAAACTGACGTTTTTAAAACTTTTTATTGCATTAATACATGTCCCCAAACACGTCTTAAGATAATACCATGCATATAAGTCTTTAAAATGAGCACTTTTGATTTTTCGTGTTCGTGTCCCATAGACTTAAACGGTGTTCGCATGTTCAAACACATTTTATGCCTGTTCGCATGTTCTGCTGCTAACCGAACGGGGGGAGTGGGGGAGGTGGGGGGGGGGGTTCGGCCCACCCCTACTCAGAAGCAGACAATTTACTGAAAAAGAGATAGGCCGCGTACACACGCGGGGACTGTTCGCCCAACTTTGTCCGTCAAACAGTTTCAGCAAACAGTCCACTCAAAATTAGCATGGACGGACATGGCCACACACGACGAACGAACAGTTTGCTGAAACCGTGCGCGATGACGTGTACAGCACGTACGACGGGACTAGAAAACGACGTCCTATACACTGCAATGCAAACTTCGGCGTGTAAATCCTTTCTGAGCATGCGCGGAACTTAGTTTGACGAACAAGCCTACACACGAGGGGACTGTTCGCTGAAACAAAGTTTCAGCGGACAGTTTTTCGGAATTTCCGAAAAACCTTGTTCAGCGGACTGTTTGCTGAAACTGTCCGCTGAAAGCCCACACACGAGCGGACTGTCCGCCGAAACACTGTTCAGCGGACAAAGTTGGGCGAACAGTCCCCGCGTGTGTACGCGGCCTTACAGTAATTAATGCATGTATTAATTTTTTTTATTTTGCGATATTTAGCCCAGTTTTTACATCTTATTTCATTACAAACTGGACCTCCAGCTGCAGTGGGAAGTGAAACATTTAGCAGCAACATTACTACTGCTGCTAAATGTGACAGCTCCTGCTCATGAATACTGATTGCAAGGGGCTTCCTAAGAAGCAGTTACCAAACATGTCAGTGACCCCAGCCCTTTTCTTATTTTAAGGGTGTGGACCCAGAGATATCAATAAGCCCCCTGCCCACAGACCCCCACAAACACCAGGCCAGGGTTGTGGGGAAGAGGTCCTTGTCCTCCTCATCACCTAATCAACATATAGACAAGTTGCGCTGTAAGAGGGGTCCTTCCTTTCTGGCAGGTACCACCCCCCCAGGTTAAGGACATGTGGCCTGGTATGGTTCAGGAGGAGGGGAGAACACATTCATCCCCTTCCCTTTCCTGGCCTGCCAGGCTGCATGCTCAGATAGGGGTCTGGTATAGAATTTGGGGGGATATCTTGCCACATTTTTTTTGCAATTGGATGCCCCTTAAAATTCATACCAGACGCTAGTATGGATTGTGTGGAAATCTCCACGCTGTGTTTTTTTTTCTTAATAACACTGTACCTGCTCCCTTGTTTACATTTACCAGTCAGCCAGGCAACCCATCTGACAGTTGAATGTGCAGAGAGCAATGAGTCACTGATTGTTAGGACACTGGCAGGTGCTGACTCCCTAATAACCAGCATCTCTCTAAGCTGAAGCTATCACATTTAGCAGTAGTAGTACCAATGCTGAATGTTTTAACTCTTAATTTCAATCCATTTTTTTTCACCTCCAGAGATAGCTATTGTGCATTTTTACTAGATTTGATAATTGTTAATTCACGGAAGCAAACTACAGTAGGTGCCGATATTGTGTTTCCAGTGCAATCCCGTTGCGCTGGTTCTCGCGGTGGCTGCAATAGGAAATTGTCACATTTTCCTATAGCAGCGAGCGCGAGAGATAAGCGACAATGTTGCCTCTCAAATGAAACCTGCATGCCTTCAGGGGCATATCAGGCCCTCAGGTCTGGTAGGGATTTTATGGAGAACCCCCTATGCCGAAAAAAACGGCATGGGGGTCCCCCCAAAATCCATACCAGACCCCTATCCGAGCACGCAGCCCAGCCGGTCAGGAAAGGGGGTGGGTGCTTTGGGGAAGGGGGGCACCCTGCGGCCCCCAACCCCATAGCACCTTGTGCCCATGTTGATGAGGACAAGGGCCTCTTCCCGACAACCCTGGCCGTTGGTTGTCAGGGTCTGTGGGCGGGGGCTTATCGGAATCTGGGAGCCACCTTTAATAAGGGGGCCCCCAGATCCCTGACCCCCACATTATGTGAATGAGTATGGGGTACGTGGTCTGGTACGGCTCGGGGGGGAGGGGGCTCTCGCTCGTCCCCACCCCCTTTCCTGACTGGCTGGGCTGCATGCTCGGATAGGGGTCTGGTATGGATTTTGGGGGTAGGGGGTTCCCCTTAAAATCTCTATCATACCTAAGGGCCTGGTATGCCTCTGGAGGGGGAACCCATGCCGGTTTTCTATTTAAAATTTGGCTTGGAGTTCTCCCTTAAGATTCATACCAAATACAGTGCCTGGTATTGGCGGGAATCCAGTTCGGATCCCCGCACCAGTGTGAACCCGGCCTCAATGTCAGAGATGCTTGTCGCTTATCGGGAAAGGAAAAGAAACATGGCTCCCGCGATGGGGCTCGCAGGGTGTCAATCTCGCCGATAAAAGCGGCGAGATTGACACAATATCGCGGGCACCTACTGTTTCTGATATTCTGTAACTTATGCATATATTTTCTGCTTGTGGAAGTTACTCTTCTGGTAATTTTTACTTGTTTAAGAGATAGGAGGTCCTGAGGAAGCAGAAATTGCGGCAAAATGCATCAACCCAATTTCCTTATCTTGGCAAAAGCCAAGCTTCCCTTCAGTGGACAATGTTTGTTGTTATCAATATGCAAGCATATGTAAAATATGTGTTTTATACACTTTAATGGATGAAACAAAGTTTTGTATATTTTTTATAATATCGTTGCATTTTGTGTTCACTGGCGGGGTATTTAAAGTCCTATTACGTATCTAGCTATTAACTATTTAATTCAAGGATGAAACCCTCCACTGACACATTTATCTAGGCGAAGCCTTCCCTACACACACACACACACACACAAAAAAAATGTCTTGCTGTATTTCAATCAGCTAGTGCAGGGGTCTCCAAACTATGGCCCTCCAGTTGTTCAGGAACTACAATTCCCATCATGCCTAGTCATGTCTGTGAATGTCAGAGCTTTACAACGCCTCATGGGATGTGTAGTTCTGCAACAGTTGGAGGACCATAGTTTGGAGATCCCTGAGCTAGTGGATGGATTCCCCCATCCACACAAGCAAGGTGTGCAATTGTATTCTGAAGGCAGAACTAAATGCTGTCATAATACACTGATCAGCGGTAGCAGACGCTGATTAACAAAAGTTTTCCAGCGCTCCTGTTCGACAGAAGTCGATTGTTAGTCATACATGATCGTAATTCAGCTGGTCCATACTGAACCAGAAGAATTGTAATCCATCAAAAAAATTAATAAGTAACTAAACTTAGCTTTAAAAATGCCTTCTGTACTGTATAACCGTCCCATTTTAAATGAAAGTCCCACACCTAATTCAAGTAAATTCTCCAACCAGAATAGCCTGCTGGATGCACAGCATAAAAAAAAGTGTAAAGGTGTCCCTGGAATTTTTTGGGAAATATTGGCAAGTATGAAGAAGAATGATCTTATGGAAAGACAGTTGAAATAAATAGTCTGGTGACTGGTTATATATAATGGATAGTAAAGTTAAACCTGTAGCCCGGTCTCCATTCAGTAGCGGGCAAGCTGAGGGCATGAACTACTGGAAACTTTTGAGAGGCAACATAGAGTATTATGGGGGATGTAATTCACTGTTTGTTTTAAATGTGGTTGGTCTGTGCTGGACAGGGAGCCTGTACTGAGGGAGTAGGCTAGGAGGGAGGATAAGGGATGTTAGGGGAGATCTCTATCGTGAGGAATATGGGTGATGTAACGCAGGTTTCCGTTACATCAGAGGGGGGGTGGGGTCACCCACAAGTCACTGGGGAAGCCAACTTTCTACTTGCATCAGAGGGGGGTGGGGTCAAGTGACAGGTGGCCCCACCCTCCTCAGTTAAGAAGTGGCAGGCTGCCAGGATTCTTGCAGTGTCTCCGGTTGAGACAGGATGGATGTGCTGCACTAGAGGGAGAGATCACCCATCGCTGGATCAGATCACCCATCGCTGGACCCCGGAGAGATGATCATCCATCGCTGGATAGCAAGAGTGGATTACCACCGCTGGAATCTTTTTTTTTTTTTTTTTTTTTTTAACCGGTTCCCGACCACCATGAGTCCGGTCGCGGGACCCGCGGACTCGATTGCCGCGGGCATACCCGCGATCGTCTCACGGGACGGCTGAATGGAGGAAATGCCGTGTAAACAGCATTTCTCCATTCTGCCTAGCAACTAGTGACGCTGATCTCTGCTCCATGTGATTGGAGCAGAGATCAGTGTTCACTAAATGAAAGCCCAACCCCCCCACAGTTAGTAACACACCCCTAGGAACACTTAACCCCGACACTGCCACCCCCTGGTTAACCCCTTCACTGCCAGTGTCATTTACACAGGAATCACTGCATTTATATAGCAGTGATTTCATGTATAAATGACAATGGTCCCAAAAATGTGTCAAAAATGTCCGATGGGTCCCCCACAATGTCGCAGTCACAATAAAAATCGCTGATCGCCGCCATTACTAGTAAAAAAAAATAATAAAAAATTATTAATAAAAATGCTATAAAACTATCCTTATTTTGTAAATGCTATAACTTTTGCGCAAACCAATCAATAATCGCTTATTGCGATTTTTTTTACCAAAAATATGTAGAAGATTACGTATCGGCCTAAACTGAGGGAAAATGTTTTTTTTTATATATTTTTGGGGGATATTTATTATAACAAAAAGTAAAAAATAATGCGTTTTTTTCAAAATTGTCGCTCTATTTTTGTTTATAGTGCAAAAAATAAAAAACGCAGAGGTGATCAAATACCACCAAAAGAAAGCTCTATTTGTGGGAAAAAAGGACGTCAGTTTTGTTTGGGAGCCACGTCGCACGACCGCGCAATTGTCAGTTAAAGCGACGCAGTGCCGAATCGCAAAAAGTGGTCTGGTCTTTGACCAGCAAAATGGTCTGGTCTGTAAGTGGTTAATAAAGGACTTTTCCCAAGGATGAGTGTGTGTTTTTTAACATTTTTTTACACTTTCTTTGTGAAATGGTAGGGGTACTTTTGCACCCCCTTACCATTTCAAACAGGGGGGGCTGGGATCTGGGGGTCCTCTTGTCAAAGGGGGCTTCCAGATTCTGATAAGCTCCCCGCCTGCAGACCCCCGCAACCACCGGCCAGGGTTGCGGGGATGAGGCCCTTGTCCTCATCAACATGAGGACAAGTTGCTTTGGGGGGGAACCCCAAAGCATCCTCCCAATGTTGAGGGCATGTGGCCTGGTACGGTTCAGGGGGGGCGATCTCTCGTCCCCCCCTCTTTTCCTGCAGCCTGCCAGGTTGCATGCTCGTATAAAGGGTCTGGTATGGATTTTTGGGGGGAACCCCACTTCATTTAAAAATAAAAATTGAAGCCCACACTGTTTTTTTTTATCAATAACTTTCAATGGCTGTTCTCTGTATAACGGGAGTCGACAATTCATTATAGCCGCGAGTGCTTTTAAATGACTTTTTTTCCTGCAGAAATTACACTTTGTGCAGGGACAGTTCTAAGCACGGGAAACATGCACCCCTTTACAGGCATGCTATAGACACTCCCCAGGCACGATATTTAAAGGAATATTACACTTTTATTGTTTCACTTTAAGCATTATTAAAATCACTGCTGCCGAAAAAATTGCAGTTTTTAAAACTCTTTTTTGCATTGATACATGTCCCCTGGGGCAGGACCCAGGTCCCCAAACACTTTTTATGACAATAACTTGTATATAAGCCTTTAAAATTAGCACTTTAGATTTCTCCCATAGACTTGTTAAGGGTGTTCAGCGGCTTTTCAAATTTTCCGGGAACACCCCAAATTGTTAGCTGTTCGGTGAACAGGCAAACAGGCAATGTTCGAGTCGAACATGAGTTTGACTAAAACGCAAAGCTCATCCCTACTTACCACACATTTGTGGTAGTGTTGAATTCTAAGTGTTAACATTTTCATTGGCAAGTTATACACTTGCAGAGCACTTGAAGCAAAGTTCTAGTTGCCAATTTTCCAATTTGTAGCAAATTTGCATGGCAAGTCTCTAGCAAGAGCAAGGTTGCAGTGATGAGTCTACAGCAAGTCACAGTGACCCCTGTGGTGGGATAACTGCTCCAAGTTCTGGTTTAGTTATGTTGTGCAATAGACTTGCAGAATCCTTGCAAAGAGAGTTGATCTGGGGGCTTGTTCACACTAGTGGTTGGGGGCAATAAAACCCCTCAGCTGAGCCGCAGTTTCACCACCGCCCAACTACTCCCCCTTTAGCTGTAGAGACAGCGGCTGGGGATGTATACATGCTGTGGCCACAATGCTTTGGTTTGTGACCACAGAAGGAGTTATAAGTCCTTACTTATGATTGGGGGCTTGCTAGTAAATGTATTTTTATATAAATAAATAAAAAGGCGCACCCTGAAGATCTTTCTCTTCCATGTTGTTCAGGTAGCTCTCTACTCCTTAAAGCTTGCCTACTCCTGACTTAAATATTCATCTTAAATATTCATCCATCTGGTAACAATACACTTTGCTGCTACTTAAAGCGGGAGTCCACCGGGACTCTGCGTTTTTTTTAAAAGCCAGCAGCTACAAATACTGCAGCTGCTGACTTTTAAAATAGTGACACTTACCTGTCCAGCGCGCCCGCGATGTCGGCATCCGAAGCCGATCTCTAGATCGTCTCTCGAGTGCTGCCGCCGCCATCTTGGGTATGGGAATCAGGAAATGGAGCCTTTCGGCTTCATTTCCCGGTTCCCTACTGCACATGCACGAGTCGCGCTGTGCAATAAGGACGGTCCCCGCTGCCTCTGGGATCTGTGTGTTTCCCAGCAGGCAGCGGGGCACTTGCGGAAAGGGGCAGGCACTTGCGGAAAGGGGCGTACTCTACGCCCCTTTCCGCAGAGAGCTATCCCGGAAGTGGGTGCAGATACCTGTACTGTACAGGTATCTGCACCCCCCTCCCCCCTGAAAGGTGCCAATTGTGGCGCCGGAGGGGGGGAGGGTTCCGATGAGCGGAAGGTCCACTTTAGGGTGGACCTCCGCTTTAAGCAATCTGTGTCATTTCTGGTGTGTAAGTATTTTTGTGTTTCTGGTATATCTCTATATATATATATATGCACAGGTATCTGCAGTGGCAGCTGGTGAAGTTTTAGGATGGGGGTTGCAAGGCCCTGCCCCTTCCCAGATGGCCCCTCCCATTTATCATAAGCCACACCCCTTTTAGAATCCACCCACTCAGTCCCCTGTATCCACTTGCTTCCACTCATAGTGTCAGGAGTAAATAGCTCAGCCTCACAGATCATGGTATATAGAATGTCTCGCAAAGCCTGGTATATAGCATTTCTCACAATGCCTGGCATATAGCATTTCTCACAAAGCCTAGCCTATAGCATTTCTCACAAAGCCTGGTATATAATATTTCTCACAAGCCTGGTGTATAGCATTTCTCACAAAGCCTGGCATATAGCATTTCCCACAATGCCTGGCATATAGCATTTCTCAAAATGCCTGGAGAGGTAATTGTGCAGACGGGGGGGGGGGGGTCCACACAATTACCATCCCCCGTCTGCATAGTTATCCCCGCGTCTGCACAATCCCCCCCATCTGCACAATTACCAGCCCTCGTCTACACAATTAGCCCCCTTCTGCACAATTACTGCATCACTGGACCCCTTTACATTGCACAGCGCCCTGCATCACTGGACCCCTTTACATTACACAGCACCCCTCAGCACAGACGCCCCCATTCAGCACAGATGGATCTCCCTTTAAGCACATACCCCCCCTTCAGAACATACCCCCCTTCAGCACAAATGGATTCCCCTTTCAGCACACACCCCCCTATTCAACACAGACCCCCCCCTCATTCAGCACAGACCCCCCTCAATCAGAACAGACCCCCCCTATTCAGCACACCCCCCCTTTAGCACACCCCCCTTTAGCACAGATTAGCTGCCTTTAGCACAGATGGACCCCCCTTTAGCACAGATGGACCCCCCCTTCAGCACAGACGGACCCCCGATCCCATTCAGTACCTCCTCAGATCAGGACGGCACAGCAGGTCCCCTCTCACCATGTACACAAACACTAGAGGGAGAGGCGGCTCCACTCTGCTCACTGTGCCTGTGTGACATCCGGCCCGGGACCACTCAGAAAGCCTGTGGCTATAAGAGAAGGGGATAGTTGGTCAGGTGCAGTGGTGTCACCCCGCACCAGACCACCCCCCCCCCCCCGCAATGCCATGGCGAGAAGCTCGCCCTGTCTCTCCCTGTGGGGTCAGACTCAGACAGCAGCGCAATGGATAGGCAGCACTTACCTTCAATGGTGCCACTCGTCCTCTCTGAATCCACCACACGCAGCCACACAATCACGAAAGCGATATAAATAGCCATGCCCTCTCCTCTGGTGTCCTATGCCAGTCGAGTCTACTACACCCCTACACAGTGACGCACGCAAAAAGTACCACTCACTACTATCCTCTCCTCCGTAGCCTCTACTATAGACATGCTGACGAATCTCAGTAGAGTGGGAGTGTGTGCGGGCACACAGCTTCCGCCCTGCACATGCCCTAAACACGGGTAAATCAGCTTCCCAGCCTTCAATCAGCTGATTGCAGGCTGAGAAGCTTCCCATAGACCGCCGCATGTCCGGCGCCTGGTCACTCTTAAAGTGACTTTCTTATATATATATATATATATATATATATATATATATATATATATATATATATATATATATATATATATTTATTTTTATTTTATTTTTATTTTTATTTTATACAGCTTGGGGGGGCGGCGCCCGAGCGCCCCCTATAGACGGGCCGCCACTGGGTATCTGAAATTAATAGCCCCAGCCCAGCCAGGTGTGTCAGTGAGTGCAGAGCTGTTCACAGAGACCTAGACACAGGAACAGAGGAACAGAGACATCAAGCAGATCCTTTGAGGGTAAGCATTACATAATATTTTTCTGTAAACTGGCATTGCAAAAGTAGAGAAAGAACCGGAGAATCATACAATGTAATCTTTATGTGACATGTGGATGACCAAACCAAGATATGTCGATATTAAAAGTCTAAAATGTCTTTAGGCCGCGTACACACGAGAGGATTGTCTGGCCAACTAAGTCCGTCAGACAATCCGACAGACAGTCCGTCCTACTTTTGAATGAACGGACTTGACCACACATGATGAACAGACAGTCCGCTGAAAGCTTGCACGATGACGTGTACAGCACGTACGACGGGACTAGAAATACGACGTCCAATACACTGCAATGCAACCTTCGGCCGTGTAAATCCTTTCTGAGCATGCGCCATACTTAGTCCGTCCAACTAGCCTACTCACGAGCGGACTGTCCGCTGAAACCAAGTTTGGACGGACAATATTACGGAAATTCCGAAAGACTTAGTCCGCCAGACTGTCCGCTGAAAAAGTCCGCTGAAGCCCACACACGAGCGGACTGTCCGCTGAAACACGTTTCAGCGGACCAAGTCCGTCAGACAGTCCGCCCGTGTGTACGCGGCCTTAGACTCTTATCTAAAGTACAAATACTTTTTTACTATAATGCTATAAATAGGCTAAAAGAAACCTGTACTAAAAGAAATATGTTGATTTAATGAGTTAATAATCCCAATAGTGCTTACAGATCAATTGTGACCTCACCCTGACTGGTTTGTAACAAGCATTTTTAGAGGCTCTGAAATGACGGCTTACTTATTTCCCCCAGGTACACATTTCTTTAATATGAAAGACATAGAAATAATAGTTTTGTTGCTTTTAGAATTCATGTGCTTATTACAAATACATATAATGTAGCAAAGTATCTCAATTTATACTAAAACATAACATAGAAAACAACATGCAGGTTATAGCTGACTCACTCAACAGATGATGCATTAGGTGCAGACATAGGGCTGACCTCCTTGGCTTTTTGAAGGGCATGCTTCTTGTTAAATGCTTCCTCTTCTTCCTGTTCATCCTAGAGATAACCAAATCAGAAGACATCAGCTGCTCTCCAAGCAAACTTCTCATCTGCTTTTGCTTAGTAAACTGACCTTTTCCTTTCTGCATCTTGGGATCTATATATAAGGTGCCAGACAGTATTTCCAGCTTCACCTCCACCTGGTGGCACTGGAGATTGCTGACACACTACTAATACTTCTGGGTATGGGATAAACAAGCAGGCTATGGGGTATTATTTACTAAAGGCAAATCCACTGTGCACTACAATTGCACTGCAAGTGCACTTGGAAGTATGGTCACTGTAGATCTGACGGAGACGTGCAAGGAAACTAAAAAACAGCATTTTTACTTGTACATGATTGGATGATAGAAATCAGCAGAGCTTCAGCTCATTTCAGATCTTCCCCTCGGTTCTACAGTGACCACTTGCAGTACAATTGTAGTGCACAGTGGATTTGCCAGTGGATTGTAACTTAACCTCTCTGTGTAATAAATCTTTGGGGTTGTTTTACTAAAGACAAATAGACTGTGCACTTTGCACAGTGCAGTTGCTCCATAGCTTAGTAAATGAGGCTAGGCTTCACTTTGCAAAAAGTACCAAATCACATTCAAGGGGAAAAAAAAAATGCATTTTTGCTTGCACGTGATTGGATGATGGAAATCAGCAGAGCTTCTGCTCATTTACTAAGCACTGGAGCAACTGCACTTTCAGAGTGCAACTGCACTTTGAAAAGTCTGTTTTCCTTTAGTAAATCAATCCCTATGTGACTTATTACAAAGTCCAAGTGCTGTCACATGCAGGGCGCGATTCAACATATGCAAATACCGAAATTCAGAAAGTCACCATTTGCATAGTACTCTTCAGTCTTCAGGAGGAAAGGTCAATTTACTTGGCAACTGCACACAATAGATTTACTCTAAATATAAGGCATCTTACAATTACTAAAATTCGTATTTCCTCCATGCCTGCAAAATGAGATAAAATAGGAGCAACATAAAAAAAAAACTTTCTATAGTTGCTCAGAAACTGGAACACTGGTAATGCAAAATATTTTATTGATCAGCAACAAAAAGTATCTACAGCTTGCCTTACAGATACACAAATATAAGGACTGTAAAAAGTAGGGGAATGCTACAAAATTTGTCTGTGTTGACCATAGAAGCCAAGTTTATTTCCAGTATACACCACTAAAATAAGAATTGGAATTAGGTAGGTTGCTGTTGGCAAATCCAATACTTTTAATAAATGAAGTTTTCATTGAAAAGCTCTTGCTAGGAAACTCTATATAATGTGCTTTTTTGGCAATTTCACATATATATATATATATAGACTCAATGGGATTGATTTTGCTAAAGACAAAAAGGCTAAAATAGCCTATGCATTTTTCAAGGGAAGTTTATCTGAGCTTACTTTATGCAATGCATGCCCATTCACAGCAAATCAGCAAAGATTCACTACATTCACTAATCCAAGGGACAATTTCTTTACAAAGTGAAAATACCCTTGCAAATCGTATAGCCTATTTAGATTTAGAAAAACCAACCCCAGTATGATTTCAAGGCTGGTGTATATAGGAAGACTTAAGCTGGCCATACACTATAATATTTTCAAATGAATGCTCGTATAAACATTTCTGCAAAAATTGGTAAGAAAATTCTCTGTACATTCGATGTTTTGACCAAAGTTGCTCAAATGTACTTTAAAATGTGTTTGCTGTTAACATTCAATTTTAGAAAGAATGGACTTTACTGACCAAAAAAACACATATGTTTAAAACAAAAAATGTGTATGGCCAGCTTTAGACTAAGCTAATGTGGAATTAATGATCAAATCAGAGAACTCTGGTTAAAAAAGGAGGTGGCATAAAGGAATCATTAAAATAAATCTAATTATATTCAGTACTGCGCAAACGTTTTAGGCAGGTGTGAAGAAATACTGTACAGTAAGAATGCTTTCAGAAATATATATTTTAAATGTTTATTTTTATCAATTTACAAAATGCAAAGTGAGCAAACAAAAGAAAATCTAAATGAAATCAATATTTGGTGTGACTATCCTTTTGCTTCAAACCAGCATCAATTCTTACACTTGCACACTTTGTACATGTGCAAAAAGCCTGAGATTTTGTAGGATTAGAGTCAGGTGTATGATTAATGAATTATACTTTATACTGTACTAATGATCATCAACTTCATATGAAATACATTCATTAACTGAAACAGAAACAGCTGTGTAGGTGGCTTAAAGCTGGGTGAAGAACAGCCAAATTCTGCTACTAAGGTGAGATGGTGGAAGACAGTTTCATGTCACAGCCATACACCATGGCAAGACTGAGCGCAGCAACAAGACACAAGGTAGGTATACTGCATCAGCATGGACTCTCCAAAGCAAAGATTGCAAAGCAGACTGGGGTTTCAAGAGAGCTGTTTAAGCTCTTTTGAAGAAGCACAAAGAAGCAGGCAATGTTGAGGACTGTAGACACAGTGGTCAACCAACAAACTTAAAGTGGAAGTAAACCCATCGATTTAAACAGTTAAAAAAAAATGCTAACTGCACATTGGCTGTGATCTCAGCCAAACTATCAAACCATCCAATGGCTAGTGTCATAACGAATCACATGTGCAGCACCATAGGAGTTGAAGATTAAACAGAGGCAAAGATGGCAGCTTCCTTGGCTGAAAACGATAGGGGAGTTTACTTCCACTTTAAGGCAGCAGATGAAAGACACATCATGCTTACTTCCCTTCAACATCGGAAGATGTCTAGCAGTGCCATCAGCACAGAACTGGTGGAAACCAGTTGGACCCAGGTACATCCATCTACTTTCTGGAGAAATATGGCCAGAAGTGGTCTTGATGGAAGAATTGTGTCCAAAAAACCATACTTCCAACATGGAAACAAGGCTAAGCAAGTCAGCTACCCACGAAAACATAGGAACCAGAGTGCAGAAAAATGTAAGTAGTGGCTCTGGACTCAAATATTTGGCTGCAGCAAAAGGCAGTTTGTTTGCAAAGGGTTGGAGAGCAGTAAAATAATGAGTGTCTGCAGGCAACAGTGAAGCATGGTAGAGGTTCCTTGCAAGTTTGCGGCTGCATTTTTACAAATAGAGTTGGGGATTTGGTCAGGATCAATGGTGTCCTCAATTCTGAGAAATAAAGGCATTTACTTATCCATCATGCCATGCCATCAGGGAGGTGTGTGATTGGCCCTAAATATATTCTGCAGCCAGGACAACAACCCTAAATATACAGCCAATGTCATTAGGAACTATCATCAGTGTAAATAAGAACAAAGAGTCCTGGAAGTGATGGTTTGGCTCCCAAAGAGCCCTGATCTCAACTTCATTGAGTCTGTCTGGGATTACATGAAGACAGAAGGATTTGAGGAAGCCTATATCCAAAGAAAATCGAGGCAAGTTCTCCAAGATGTTAGGAACAACCTACCTGCCGAGTTCCTTTAAAAACTGTGTGCAAGTGTACCTAAAAGAACTGATGCTGTTTTGAAGGCAAAGGGTGGTCACACCAAATATTGATTTGATATGGATTTCTCGTCTGTTGATTTACTTTTATTTTTGTTAATTGATAAAAAATAAACTATGAACACTTCTATTTCTTAAAGAATTCTATATTTACAACATTTTGTAACCACCCTGGCGGTATGATTATGTCAGGTTTTTGCATCTCAAAGAGGTACATTGTTTTGCATAGAAATTTGGCGTTTTATATTGTAGACCTGCAATTCTTAGTAATAACACACTTAAATCTGTCCAAATAAGAGTCTAGTAGACATCCCAGGTATGATAAAGTTTGAAACACAAAATCATAAATTTATAATATAATAAATAAGTATAAATAATTATAAAAAATAATAATATAATAATAAAATTAATTTCCTCTTGATTCACTGTCCCTCAATTCTGCAAGTGTTCTAATTTACTACCACTGTTTTCTAGCTGGTCTAAAACCACTTTTGATATAAAGGGACGCTTTTTGGTTGCCATTGACAATATCTCAAGTTTCCAGGCAAAAAGAACAATGTACATAATATAAAACTTCATGCTGGGCTCTGGACAAATCACTAGAGACAAAAGGGACGTGGAATGATTTGATACAGAAATGTAATCTGTAAGATTACAGTGTACTGTATGTGTTATGTTTTGTGTACTTTTTGTATTTGCTACCGGGCTCCGCCCCCATGCGTCGTGACACAGAGCTTCGGGGGGAGGACACAGCCCGCAGACACATCGGTGGGGACATCGCAAGATCCTGGTGACAATGTAAGTAACCTGTTCCAGGATTCTGCAATGCAATCCCGAGTGCGGTTCAGGGTTACTGCTAATGGTACTGAAATTTAACCCCGAGCCACACTCGGGATTACCGCCAGGGAGGTTAAACCTGCCTAGAACCTATGCATAGTAGGGTATATTTGGACAGGTAGACATTGCAACAGGAAATTAATAATTGATTTTAATCAAACCAAGATAGCAGTCCTAATAAATATATAAAAATGCAAATGTTAGTTTTCCCTACATATTAAGCTGTCATATTCTTTTAAATTGGTAGAAGGAGTTCACTACTTCATTACCTTAGTTAGCTCCTGTGCATTGGCCAGATTGTCCACAGCAATGGCAAGAAATACATTTAGAAGGGTGTCTATCCAGATTAAGGTTAAGAAATATTTAAAATAAGCATAAAAATAACGAAGCAATGATTTATGTTGAACGTATATATTGCTGTCTTACCAAAGAATATACAACTGGAGTCACCTTGATTTCTAAACTCATTCTCCATTTCTAAGTGTTCCTGGTGCTGGACTGGAAGTGTTCTTTTATATACGCACCCCAATCAGAAAACATTATATATGTGTATTACT
The DNA here is from genome assembly GCF_037356315.1 of Lithobates pipiens. Taxonomy (NCBI): domain Eukaryota; kingdom Metazoa; phylum Chordata; class Amphibia; order Anura; family Ranidae; genus Lithobates; species Lithobates pipiens. The sequence continues at coordinate 262,617,686 of NW_027507785.1, read as the reverse complement.
TTAGTAGACATCATAGGTAATAATAAAGTTATCACTGAATCAAAGCTGCATAGAAATAACATCTGTCAACATTATACATGGTTTATATTTGATTTATAGAAATGCACAGCAGCTCATGGGAACATTTCATTAAATCTGACCTTGTCCTCGTGACCAGAGTTGTTAAATGTAATGAGGCAATACTGGTCACAGCACCACTACAGTTTGTCCAGTTTGGAAACCAAAGTTAATCTATATAGGTTCCTATGTATGTTATTTTTGTAATATAGAGATCATTGGCTATGTAATTCCAATCTTTAGAATGATTGTGAGCACTTTGCTACAATTCCTTTCACCTGTAAAATATTTAAGGCTATTTCAATTTAAAACCACCTTCTTGCTCTTCTATGTATTAATGTAGACAGCTTACATACAGGTTTCTCCTGTACGAGCAGAGACCGGCTGGTATGAAGTCCCAAACCTTGGTATGTCTAGGCATACATAGAAACCCCCCCTGGGTATGTGCTGCAGGGCACTGCCAGGACCCAAAGGTCAGGCAGAGCCCTTCAATGTATCAGTGCATGCCCCAAAATAACAAATATGGTTACACCGGAGGGAAAGAGAGGACTTCTAGGTCCTTAGATGTGGGGGCTGCAAATAATACGCTTACAGGATTTCTGACAGGACCAACATGTATTTTCTTTGCCCTTACCAAACATATATATATATATATATATATATATATTTAAATCATTGGTATATTTAACAGACTAAAAGAAAGTAAACGGGAAGCTCAGACACTTTCAGTATGATAGTAACAAATACAGTGCCTTGCAAAAGTATTCAATCTCTTGGCTTTTTACCTATTTTGTTACATTTCAGCCTTTAGTTCAATGTTTTTTTAAATCTGAATTATATGTGATGGATCAGAAAACAATAGTCTGAGTTGGTGAAGTAAAATTTGAAAAATATATACATACAACTATTTTTTAGAAATAAAAAACTGATAATTGGCATGTGCGTATGTATTCACCCCCTTTGTTATGAAGCCCATAAAAAGCGCTGGTGCAACCAATTACCTTCAGAAGTCACATAATTAGTGAAATGATGTCCACCTGTGTGTAATCTAAGTGTCACATGTTCTGTCATTACATATACACACCTTTTTAAAGGCCCCAGAGGATGCAACACCTAAGCAAGAGACACAGTGATAAGATGTGGCAAGCTCATAGAGACTTATCCAAAGTGACTTGGAGCTGTGATAGTCACAAAAAGTGGCTATACAAAGTATTGTAGGGTGAATAGTTATGCACATTGACGTTTTCTGTTATTTTGTCCTATTTGTTGTTTGCTTCACAATAAAAAAAAAAAAAAACATCTTCAAAGTCGTGGGCATGTTCTGTAAATTAAATTATGCAAATACTCAAAAAATCCATGTAATTCCAGGTTGTAAGGCAACAAAACACGAAAAATGCCAAGGGGGTGAATACAAGGCACTGAATGTTCTATTCAGTAACCCACAGCAACTATAGGCATTCGGTGTAGTGAGAGCAGTAAAGAAATTTGTATGGTTAGTAAGTAGGGATGGGCTCAGGTGTGTCCGGATCCTAGTCCCAATCCACAGGAGCAATCTCGCCAGGAAGCTGTCACTGCACACCACCAACCATAGGCAGTGAGGCATTTTCCAGCCCGCAGCTGAATATACACACCGTGACTAGGCTGCTCATGACTGGCAGTTTGCAGTGATGGCTTGCTGGCAGGATTGCTAAGGTTAGTTGGGACTAAGATCCAAACAGGCTGGAGCCCGTCGCTGTTAGTAAGTTATAATGCATTTTGTTATGTCCATGGTCTTTGTTACTGTTCTAATAAACAACATTTTCAGCATTAGAGTATCTGAAAAAGTGTGCTGCAACTCCAGACTATACCAGCAGGTGATACTGTAGGCAAAAGTTGTAGCTCTCCAGAAAAATCTGGGGTCAGAACATTAAAGTAAAATACATTCACATAGTTGCCAACATTACATTTTTTTTTCCAGGGACACCTTTTTTGTTTGCTGTCAATAGTAGGTGGAGAATGAAATTTAATTTTGGGCGGGTGATCATTTAAAATGGGCTTGGTTTTACAAGAGGCATATCATTACACCCATACTTTAAATAAACTAATAATAAGAGAGCTGTAGTTATCAGAAATATCAACAAAAAAAATACAACAAAACATTGGGTTTTACAGTACCCACGAAAACACTTATACCAAGGTTTTAAAGGGGAGTTGCAGATAATAACTGCACAATCATTCTGCACAGTACAGAAATGATGGAAAAACACTACATATGAACAAAGGAGGGGATGAAGTTACCCCATGCAACATATTATGCTAGTTGTATTAGTGCTTGTACAGGTCTAGTGGTAAGAAATATAACGTGGCAGCGGTGTACTCAGCATTGCTGACACCTGGAATGGATTATTTTTAACACACACCCCCCATACTTCTCTATATGTCATAATAGTAATCACAAAATGAAACAAGTACTAATAACGGGCAGAACAAAACTGGAGACAGAGAAGGTTTCCTTTGGTTGAACTAGAAAAAGCATGCCCATTTTGGGGCTGGCAACACTGGGGATATTCAATATAATGTTAAAGAACTGTTGTAGTGGGTAAGAAGTGTAGGGAAGAAGTGTTAAGGGTTTGATGCAAAGTCGTATGTGAGGTGTATGTGAGTGGGCTTTATGTACAGGAGCAGAGTTTGAAGGGTATGACAGTGAGCAATATGTACGGGACAGGAGTGTGAAATGAATGACAGTGGGCAGTATGTACAGGAGAGGTGTGTGGAGGGTATGAGAGTGGGCAGCATGTACAGGAGAGGAATGTGGAGGGTATGGCAGTGGGTAGTTTGTACAAGGGAGGAGTATGGAGGGTATGATAGTGAGCAGCATGTACAGGAGAGGCATGTGAAATGTATGAAAGTGGGCAGTATTACAGGAGAGGAGTGTTGAGGGTATGAGAGTGGGCAGTATGTACAGGAGAGGCATGTGAAATGTATGAAAGTGGGCAGTATTACAGGAGAGAAGTGTGGAGGGTATGATAGTGGGCAGTATGTGCATGTGAGGGTGAGGAGTATGGAGGGTATGACAGTGGGCAATATGTGCAAGAGAGGAGTGTGGAGGACATGACAGTGGACAGTATGTACAAGAGAGGAGTGTGGAGGGTATGGCAGTTGGCATTATGTACAGGAGAGAAGTGTGGAGGGTATGACAGTAAGCAGTATGTGCAAGTGAGGGTGAGGAGTGTGGAGGATTTGACAGTGGGCAGTATGTGCAAGTGAGGGTGAGGTATATAGAGGGTATGACAGTGGGCAGTATGTTCAGGAGAGGAGTGTGGAGGATATGACAGTGGGCAGTATGTTCAAGAAAGTAGTGTAGAGAGTATGAAAGAAGGCAATAGATGAGGAAGAGGAGACTGCAGGACAAGAAGTTGTAAGTTCAAAAAGGTTTCTGGAGCTTTTCTGTGGTGCTTGTCACATGTAGGGCAGCCCATTCAAGTGATGGAATGCATGGAAAAGTGTGAAAAATGCACAAAACAACACCATCAGGAACACACTTTCCCAATATGTGAATTGGGTCTTAGGGGTGGCCTATAGAAATGGTCTGGCAGAGATGTCTATCAGCCAGAGAGAGAGGTGTATTAACTAATCCCTCATCTCCAGCACTGCAGTGGCATCCACTGTAATTGGAGTCAGCTGCAGTAGTGTACAGTAGTGTACAGTATCATTGCCTACCCTTTGCCAGCATACTTCAGCCAGCTCCTGGCACATTTGCACCTTCTCTGAGTCCTGAAACTTCACTCCAGCACACTTTGTTCAAGCTCTCCAGCCAGCACTGGAGTTTATAGTGCACAAAGCCCAGAATGGGGGGAGGCAGAGCAGAGGTCAGGACTCAGGAAGGAGATCGAGCAGGCAGTTTTTCTTCCTTCTTCACTCTTTCGTACTAGCAATGGAGAACACTAGTGACTGCTGGGTGGCAGAGGGGGGGGGGGGGGTTTAGGGGGCAAGTTTCAGGACCCAGCAGTGTACATACTTGTAGGCAAGGGCAAGGACTCTGCAGCTGTCCCTTCTGCTCGAACATCGAGACTCAGCCTGGGGCAAAGTGTGGGACTGCATGCTAAATAAAGGGACTGTTCTGGCAAAATCGGGACAGTTGGAAAGAATGCAACACAGAGCATTGAACCAAAACACCCTATTTTTGGGCAAAGTTTTTCAAAAATGTGTAAGGGTGTATTGCAGTTTCCAGAGGGTTTATCACGATTTTTCCCAACACAGTGCACCACAATACAAAGCCTCTTGTTGTGGTACGGTGCACGTTCTGTTGTGCAGATTTGGGAAAAATTGTGCAACAAAATAGATCATGTTTATGGCAAAAGAGGGAACAAAGTGATCGTTATTGATATTGGCCACATTGTTTGCAATGGCATTGTATTTAGAATTAATGAAAAGTTCTCCTTAAAGATATATCTCTTAGCATAGATTGAAACATTTGAAAATAATTAAGCACACCTCAAAAAGCTTAAGAAGAAAAATAAGATACACAAAGCATGTTGTCAAGAGGGTTTGGGGGCTACACTGAAGAACAAACTGAAATCTTTTAGGTGAAGGGAAGTAAAAATAAAAAATAAAAATTATATGGTTGCATAAGTGTGCACACCCTAAAACTAATACTTTGTTGAAGCACTCAGGCTTTTTGGGTATGAGTCAGCATGGCACATCTTGATTTGGCAATATTTGCTCACTCTTCTTTGCAAAAACTCTGTCAAATTGTGAGGGGATCCCCTGTGCATTCTGGTCTGAGCACTGGCTGGGCCATTCCAAACCTTTAATATTCTTCTGGTGAAGTCATTCCTTTGTTGGTTTGGATGTATGCTTTGGCTCGTTGTCATGCTGAAAGATGAAGTTCCTTTTCATGTTCAGCTTTCTAGCAGAAGCCTGAAGGTTTTGTGCCAATATTGACTGGTATTTGGAACTGTTCATAATTCCCTCTGCCTTAACTGAGGCCCCTGTTCCAGCTGAAGAAAAACAGCCCCAAAGCTTGGTGCTGCCACCACCATGCTTCACGGTAGGTATGGTGTTATTTTGATGATGTGCAGTGTTGTTTTTGCGCCAAGCATATCTTTTGGAATTATGGCCCAAAAGTTCAACCTTGGTTTCATCAGGCCCCTTTCACACGGGCAGCATCAGTTTAGCTACGTTAAAAACTTATCAGTTCTTATCCGTTGCTTCATCCATCTTCCGTTCCGTTAATATTCGTTTTCATCCGTTAATGTACATGTTTACATCCGTTTTTTCACCTGTTTTTGTATCCGTAATGACCCAGAAAGCATACAGATAAAAAAAATTATTTCTTCAAAACGGATCTTGACGTAAATGTTGTCCGTTAACGTCAGTTTGACGGATCTGGATGTAGTCATGTATGTTAAAAAAATGGAAGCGAAGGTTAACGGATGGTTGCGGCTGCCCATAGGAATTCATTGTTGTCTGTTGATGGATGGAAGAAAAACGGATAGACGGTCCATCTGTGTGAAAGGGGTCTAACACATTTCCCACATGCTTTTGGGAGACTTCAGATGTTTTTGCAAAATTTAGACAGGCTTGGATGTTGTTTCTTCGTAAGAAATGGCTTCCATCTTGCCACTCTACCCCATGGCCCAGAGATATGAAGAATACGGGAGATCGTTGTCACATGTATCACACAGCCAGTACTTGCCAGATATTCCTGCAGCTCCACTAATGTTGCTGTAGGCCTCTTGACAGCCTCCCTAACCTGTTTTTTTCTTGTCTTTTCATCAATTTTGGAGGGACGTCCAGTTCTTGGTATGTTCACTGCTGTGCCATATTTTCTCCACTTGGTGATGACTGTCTTCACTGTGTTCCATGGTATATCTAATGCCTTGGAAATTCTTTTGTACCCTTCTCCTGACTGATACTTTTGAAGAATGAGATCCCTCTGATGCTTTGGAAGCTCTCTGTGGACCATGGCCTTTGCTGTAGGATGCGACTAAGAAAAATGTCCCGAAAGACCTACTAGAACAGCTGAACCTTATTTGGGGTTAATCAGAGGCATTTTAAATGATGGCAGGTGTGCACTGACTCCTATTTAACATTCGTTTGAACGTGATTGCTTAATTCTGAACACAGTTAAATCCCCAGTTATAAGAGGGTGTTGCAACCACAATATTATTATTTTATTATTATTTTTTATTTTTGCTCCGCCCCAAAAGATTTCAGTTTGTATTTAAATTGAGTTGTACAGATTATATTTCACATTAAAAGGTGGAAAAGTTCTGAAATTATTTATCTTTGTCTGATTTTTTTTACATAATAGAAACCCGACATTTTACCAGGGGTGTGTAGACTTTTTATAGCCACTGAGTGTATGTATGTATGTATATATATATATATATATATATATATATATATATATATATATATTCAGTATTTTCCCTGTTCTGCATTTTATGGTAATTTCTATGATTAAAAATGTAATTTATTCAAAATGTTATAACAGATCAGCTGAATTTACTGTATGCACATTGCTTTATTGATTTTTGTGTTTTATGTGTATCCTATTAAATCTAGTAAATTAATCTCTGTCCTCACTTTAACCTGTTGATAGTGCAATATTCAAATGTATCCTGCTCGTCGCTTCTCGGGATTGGAATTCAGCCCACATATATTTATTACCCCTTATGCAAGCTGTGGGGTTTATTTAGTAGAGAATGATGTGCGCTCAGCTTAGTGATTAAGGTAAGCATCCAGTAATTTGCGTTATTTATTTTTTTTTCTTTTAAATATAATTGGCTTCACCTTATTTACTAAGCTAAGTGGAGCTTTGTTATTTGCATAGTGAACCTCCTCTACTAATTTGTTTAAGTGATATTAAAGGCATAGTTAAAAAAAAAATAAAAAATATGTTTGTTATAATTACCCTCTCTGTGCAATGATTTTGCACAGAGCAGGCACGATCCTCTTCTTTGTGGGTCCCCCACCAGTGCTCCTGGCTCCTCCCCCATAGCTGCTTGCTATGGGGGCACTGATGTATGCTTGCTTCTGAGCCCCGTTCCATGGGCCCTATAAGACAGCTCTGCCTCGCCCCCCACTCTCTCCTCATTGGCTCACTGGCTGTGATTATGTCTCAGACAACCGAGAGAGAGACCTGGGACAGCTGAGGCTCCTGTGCACATTGCTGGATCAAGAGGGTGCTCAGGTGAGTATTAGGGGGGCTGTGTGGGGAGCAGCACACAGTAGTGTTTTTTTTCCTTCATGCATAGATTGCATGAAAGTTAAAAACCTTCAGCTTTTACAACCACTTTAAATCAGCCCCACTGCTCTTTGGACTTCTCCCCCTTTAAATTGGTTGTCATGGATATCCAAGTTCTAATCATACCCTTGTAGTGTCCGCAATTGATGTCATAGGTATCACCTATGTGCTCCCAGCATCGTGAATTCTAAATTCTGATATTGAGGATTGAACGTGATTGGCTCAAATGCGGTTCCAAAGGTTGCATTTTCTTCTGCAGCTGCACACATTGCTCAGTTTTTTTGTTTTTTTTATGGAATAAAGCTACAGTGTGACATTTGGAAGAATTATTTTAGGGGTTACACTTGATCAGAAATTAGAAGAATCTAATCTACAAGTCACTTGACCAGGTTGAGTTTGGCTGTATTGGGTGGTGATTTCATGTTCATAGCTGTAACAGACATTACTCTGTTGATTGTTTTTTTGAGGAAAGGTTTTATCAGATGGGTATGAAATTGATTTTCGATCCATATTGTTTCCTCCACTTGCCACTTCTGCTAAATATGTACTCTGTTCTTTGGAGTACCCAAGTGGCACACATGCCTTTGGCCACTAAGATCCTATCTGCACAGCCCACTGTCCTTGTATGTAGCAGACAAATGCTAGGAATAAAAAAAAATCAAGAATGAGTATTACAGTAAAAAAAAATGCAAATAATAACTAATGAAAATGTGCCAAAAAGAATTGTTATAACGATAATGTAACTTATAGTAAACCAATATATTCCCAGCTAGCATTATGTAAATGAGGATGTAGTGCATTTTTAAGCATTATGCCTTTCACTTCTGCACAAGAGCAACTATGTGGATTTATCATTATTCTTGCTGTTTCTGTATTTTTTCACACAATTATCTGATAGCACACTTTTGAACAGTGTGGCAAATGTGTTTTTAAATTATTTTTTTTAGTGATAATTAGCAGGGATAAAAATGATACATAATTAATGATTTATGCATCTTTGCTATTAACCAAATCAGCAAAAAGGAATTCTGTAGTTGACTATAATATCAAAACAAAGAGAATACACCAACCAATTAATACAACCCATACAACAAATCTGTACATTGCTTGGGGATACTGGGTAGTTAAAAACAATCTGTTAACTAGCTTTTAAGCTCTTGATGCTCCTATTATCTATGTTGGAATACTGTTGCAAGCATTTTTATAAAATTTCTGCAAAAAACTGTTTCTTTCATAGCATGCATGCAACATCCATTCATCAATTAAGTAAACGTGATAGATTTTGGCGGGGTGCTGATTTAAGTGTATGCAAGTAAAGGAGGGGATGATGGCGCAAAAATCAACTGAGTGTCCAAAATATATTAAAAAAGGAAGCACAGGGAAGATAAACAATGTATAAAATTATTCAAATAGGTCCAATCATTAAAATAAGTTCAAATGAGTTCACAAAAAACACCGTAGGCAGCAACCTTGGGAGTGGAAGCAAAAACTCTAAAATGACAAGGAAAAAAAAAAGGCCAGGTGCTGATTTAAGTGATTTAAGTCAGACAAAATCTGTCCATATGAAAGCAGGTAAAAAAATCTTACTGTCCTTGCTCAGATTGTGTGCTATAGAACATCCACCGTCAACATGGCTATTAATTACTAAGGTATGGCTGTGCACTATCTGTTGTGCAATTACTTTAAGCCCAGAAGGAACTGCCCCTACCATAAAAGGGGCAGCTGGCTGTGTTGGCTTCCAGGGAAAATGTTTCCAGAAATTCTCTGTTCAGTTATTTGGCTGCTATCAGTCAAGTCAGGGCAGGAGGCAAAATGGATCTATCTTCCATATAATACATTAGGGCTTGTAAAGGTCCCCAAGTACAATGCCCTCACTGTAGTCAGTACACACCAACATCCAACTGTTTTATTTCTGAACACAAACGATTCCTAATAACATGCTTTGCTCTATGTCTGAGAAAATGTCAGACACTGATAGAAGCTATGGGGGCATTGTACATAGTGTTTAATATACACTTAGCCCTTGTACACATGGTCGGAGATTCCGACTACCAAATCCGTCGGAGTAATTCCGACGGATTAATTTCCGGAAGCGGTCCGGAAGTGATGTTTCATACACACGGTCGGACTAAGTTGTCAGAAAATCCGATTGTACATAACGTGATGATGTTATTTCGTTAGACGGGACTACGTTCAGGCTAGAAGCCAATAGCTTTGGTGTAGGAATTTGATCTGAGTATGCGTGGCACTTTGTCCGTCGGAGTAGGCTACACATGATCGGAGTATGTCCGATAGGAGCATTTTGTCGGAAAATTTTACCGGCAAGTTGGAAAACTTGGTCCGTCGGATATTCCGACGGAAACAGTCCGATGCAGACCACACACAGTCAGAATATCCGACAAAACGGTCCGATAGGACACATTCTGTCGGAATCTCCGACCGTGTGTACAAGGGCTAAGAAACCATTCGTTGTAACTACTGCCATGGCCCAAACACCATGTACACCTTTAAAAGTCTGACTATACTGGTGAACACATCTCCCTAAATGAGAAACATGGCACTTGCCTCTGAGTCTGTAATATTATTTCAACTGCCACCTTGTTTGGGTAATATTGAGCTCAGTGCTCAGCAATAAATGATTGCTTTGTTTCTCTATTACAAAGGAAATTATACTTCTACAAGTGCAGAACTTTTCTTATGTAGGAAAATTTATGCAAGTGATAACGAACACTTCCAAGAATTGTGAAAGCATATTACCACTTGCAAGGTTGCCTGCCTAAACATTCCGTGATTACTGCAAACTGTGCTCCCAACACTTACAAAAATCCTAAAATATATACTGTAGGTTCTCTACAATTGTACATCTGTAGTCCTAGGTAAAGCTTAGCTTACACAAATTAGAGATGTGCAGATTGATTTGTGATCAACCTCTTCGGTCAGTTGCTGTCATTAGAATATTTTGAATGATCAGTTTTGTGCAATGTGTCAAGGTAGGGTACTTTAAAGGGATTTCTTTTTTATTTTTAACACAGGACTCTTCCTTTTATCTTCCTATGCTTGAAAACCTGCCAAGTCATTATGAGGATAACCCATGTCTTCTTGCTGTATTTTGTCTATTGAATTTATAGTATGCTATTTAACACAAGTGGTAAAAACACTGTAAGGTGGACAATGAGATCAAAGGATCTAAGGCAGATGGAAACCAAGACAGAAACTATGACAGAGATGTCACCATGAGAACACCATAAGATAAAAGAAGACTGCATGTGTCTAAGCACACCAGGCTCCACGTATAAGTGAAATTTCACTTCAGGATCAAATTACCTTTCAAAACCCCCAATGACTATGCTGACAGATCTTCTGTCACCCACATGTTGCCGATATAAACATTTTGGCCACAGAGATGTTGGATTCCAATCACAGCTGCTCTCTGTGACAATCCACTTTGATTGGCTAGATCAGAAGTCTCCAGACTGAGGCCCAGGAGCCAGATACAGCCCTTTGTTTACCTTTATTTGACCTTTGAGGCATTATTCCTGCATGGACACCAACAATAGGGGGAAAAATTCCTGCAACTGACACCAACAATGGGACACACTTCCTTCCACTGACACCAACAATCGGGCACTGTTCCTAATACCAAAAAGGGAGCATTGTTTATGTACACTGGGCACAGTCCAGCCCTCTAAAGTCTGAATGACAGTAAACTTACCCTACACTGCTTTGTCACTATCTGATGAAGGAGTTAAGCAAAAGAAAAGGCCCTTGTATAGGAAAGTGCAATCCTAGCTTTACAAAGAGTATAAGTTGGCTACCCTAAGTAAATAGGGACATATATATTAAAGCAGATCAACAAACCCTACAGTATGCCTGTACACTTCTATAGTCAGTAAAACATGATGTATCTATAATGGCTGTATATTTTATATCACTGCTTAATGTTTTAATTTTTTTCCTGAAAGTAGAAAAAGACTATCTTAGAAAATGTTGTCATGGAAGTAAATGTGAGATATTTGAACAGTGCAAAGAGGAGCCTCTGAATGAAAGCCTGAGCATTATTGCTCACAATGAAAAAAGCATAAAGTTTTCTCAATCTGTCTTTTTGGTTGTGGTCTGTTTTTTCTTGCACACTACACCACAGCTGCACAAAGAACTGTTTGATTATTGATGGAAGAATCTCTTTTTTAATACCAATAAGAATAAAAACCAAGCTTTCACCTATTCCCCAACCACGCTCATTGACCTACATCCCCAAGATTATACATCCAACACCCTTTGCTTCACATGCAAGTTCTGTCTTCTGTTCTTGTATAAGGCTTTTATTCATATCATTAGAGCGCCATGACTAGGACTCTTATGCTCCTTATTTATGGAACACTCTTACTACCAGGTGTGAGGAACATAACCCTGTGCCAAATCCTATAAAGGACTAAGGTCTCTCTCCCTGTCCAATGTTACAGTGCCATATGCCTTAGCAGTCAACACCAAGAACCTACGCTGTCATACCCAGATACACTTCTATGTTATCCAGTGTATGCCCATTTCTGGGCTAAATGATGCCCAACATCTTTAACCCATTTACTGTGAGCCCAGGGTGTCATAGACATCACCTATAGGAATGTGTCATCAAGTCTCCCTGAACTCATAGGAGAATGAGGTTCTGTGCAGCCTTCGGGATCGACCATTGTCAAAGGAAGATTAAGAGGACCTGCAATGTCAAACCAAAGCCCCTTAGAAAAAAAATGTATGTATACAGAATATTAAAAAAACAAACAGGTGGCAGGGAAAGGATGGTTCAGATGGGGTGGAGAAGGCTTCAAAGGAAGGCACTAGAGTTGTTCTTCAACCAGTCTTCTTCCTTTCCTAAATTGTAATCTATATTACACCTACCACTTTATCTTTCAGTATGCAAGCTATTTTGGCAAGGTTCTCAATCCTAGCGTTGCATAAATGTGTGCATGATATCATAATATTGCGTAACCCCTGCATGACTTCCGTTTTGCATGGCTTTATGAAAATGTGCAAAATATAAAGTGCAGCGTTAAATATGCATTGACAAAATTGGGACAAATTATAATATACAAAACAAGAAAAAAATTATATTTATATGTATAAGAGAGTGTGTGGAAAAACCCTCTATAATATTAAATGCACCCAAGCATTTATACAAACATTGACTTATTATAAAAATAACCCATAAAGTGATTAAATAAAGTCCATATCACAAATCCATTGTGCGTGGAATAAAGTCCCAAAAGAAACTAAAAATAATCTGAGGGACCTCCAAGGAAGGTGTATCCAACAAATTCACTGCTGTGCTGATACCATCACCATAAAGAATGCAGGCTTACCAGACATTAATGACCAGATTAAACGTACGTTCAAAGGGTCACAAATCGCTTATTGCTCCAGGTTATGGGACAGTGGCTTGGCAATCTCCGAACAACTAGGTCTCACTATAGAAGTAGCCTTTTCTCCAATGCTTGAGCATATGTGGTTACAATATTTGAAGAGACATCTCCGACATCAACCTGCGAGCAGAAATACGAGCCGTGGATGCCCAGCTTGATGCAGGTCGGACACTGCAGCTTGGCCTCGCTGGTGCAGTCAGCCGTCTCACACCAAAAGCTAGTAGTGTTACAGAACTCAATAATAATTGTACTGTAATGAAGACATCAATGCAAGTGAGATTTCATATACTATAGACAATGCTAGTGCACTATTTAGATTGTTCCAATGATAAAATTTAGTTGCTCCTTAGTAATAGTAAAACATTGCTAATGAGCAAATACTCAAAACATGTAAGTGTAAACATAATATCACATAACATTAATTGTAAGGATACAGTTGCCAAACAGGGTAAGAATGATGAAATAAATGGAAGACCACATTCCCGAACGAACTCCACCCTGTGAGCGAATTCCATTGTACATCACCTCGTTCCAATCCTCTCCTGTTAGGATCTAAAATACATTTAATAAAACAACTAGGATATTGTACATACCAGGCTAGAACTAGATCTCATCAAAATATCTGCAACAATTAAAATGTATTTTTGTCCATATCAGTCAATCAGCTTCCAGCTGTAACAACCTGACTAACTCAATATGTAATGTGATTGGAGAAAGAAGCCACATAATCTTTCACTCCCCTTTCTGTTCTATTATAGAATGCACATATTCAATTATTGACTTTCAGAGTGGATGCTTTCCAACTACACCCAATCAGAGATGTTACCATCTTCCCAGGCACATATATCACAAATTTTCTTTTATTGAGTAGAATATTTTGTTCTACAATATACTTATATGAGCCATGGCCTATTTATTTATAGTTCATTACTACTATATGTATATATCCCCTTTTTTTTAACTTATTTTTGTCCTGTGACGTTTGTGTCTCTTCTACAACTGGCCCGAAGTTTGGGTGTTGCGAGCCGGGGAACTGGGGGATCCACCTTGGGGCTCCTGGGTGTAGGGCTATGCCCCCTGCTTCATGGAAACATTTCCCTCTCCTTTCCACCATATCTCCACCTAGGTATAACCTATGGAACCCATGGTATGTGATGTAAATTTGGTGTGTTATATGAATCAACACAGTGTATGTATGGGGGAGGGGAGCGAGGCTTCGCTGGACCATGGGATAGTTAAGTGTTGGTTTATTAAAAGTCAGCAGCTATGCTTTTTTTTAGCTGCTGACTTTTAATAAACTAAAAAAATGGGTGGAGCTCCGCTTTTAACACTTCCTGAAGAAGCTAGCCTTGGCAAAACATGTAGAAGATACCAAGTGTGTTTGGACTCATTTACAGTATAATACATGGTCAAAACTTCTGCTATATATATATATATATATATATATATATATATATATACACCTCATTCCAGCCTTTGCAAGCATGAGACCCTATTTACAAAATCTGAGAGTGTGTTTGGGTATTGGCTGAATAATCTGCATTAAGCAAGACTTACCTGAAAAACTGTCATGATTGCTGCAGGAAATGTATCAAAATTTGCAGAAGGCGTGCCATCATTAAAATTAAATCTGTAAAATATAACAAAAACTCAGTTTTCAGACTCCAGGAAATCTGTCTAGCTATGTCTTGTGAGAGCCTAAGGTCTCAGGGTCAGTAAAGTAAGTTTATCACACCTTCAAACAGAATATACAGCTAAATCTAAACTGAAAATGGTCTAACTTGTAATTCAAATCTATCTGTAATCCAACCTACCTTTTCCTATGTATATACAGTATGTAGTTTTTATTGATAGATTCTTGACATAGCTTGCCTGAAGAACTAGTGGATTGGATACCATTACCTTGCTTTCGCTTAAACCATACAGCATCAAGTGCAACCTATCTAAGGTCTGTGGAGACTAAGCCCACGTACACACGGTCTGAGATTTTGCCAACCAAATCCGTCGGATTTTGCCCGTCGGATTTAGTCCGACGGATTGTGTCCGAAACTGTTGCATGCACACGGTCGGGCCAAGTTGGCGAAAAATCAGATCTTTCAGAACGTGATGATGTAATTTCGTTACAATGGGACTACATTCAGGCTAGTAGCCAATAGCTTTGATGTAGGAATTTGATCTGAGCATGCGTGGCACTTGGTCTGATGAAAATGCTCTACACATGATCGGATTAGGTCCGTCCGGCCCAGTTGGTCGGGAAATCTTTCCAACATGTTGGAAAATTGGGTCGGACGGAGATTCGGACGGAATCAGTCCGATGCATACCTCACACAGTCGGATTATCTGACGACACGGTCCGATAAGACTCATTCCGACAGATTCTCCAACCGTGTGTACAAGGGCTTATTCTCCATTCACTCAATTCCAGGGTGCGGAAAACTTTTGGTTTCCAGCAACCTCAATAAAGTGCATACAATCTTCACTCATCATCCTAAACCAATACTGGACTCCTAAACTACACTACACCATAAATTATCTCTCTCCTCCAACACACACACACACACACACACACACACACACACACAACAAATGTCTGTTTCGTCTCTTTCCAAATGTAATTTTCTTTAGGTCATACCATATAAATACAGTACATAATACAGGAAAAGTTGCCAGAAGATGTACCAACAATATTGAGCACCTCATAAAGCCAATGTCTAATTATCTTCGCAAGTTATATCTCTGAGCTTATATTAAAAGACTCATTAAACTCCAGTGTTTAAAAGGTACTATCCTGGCTGTCAATTATTTTGCTTGCTTTTTTAATATCCAGATTGTGGTTTTCCTCAGTGTTTGCAGTCTACAATCAAACAATGCCTCTACCCTAAAGTAAATGATCATCCTCATCAGCTTCCAATACTAACACAACACAATATTCATTGTAAGCTAATAATTCCTACTGTCAAGTCATATGGGGGAATCCACAGGCAAATGATCAATTCAAGGAAGCTTTATACAAAAACAGTGGTTTAATCCCCTCTGGTTTACCAATTGTATAATTACTCACCTGCTGACCCTAATGCTTGCTATACATGGCTCAAATTTTCCCCAATTCCTGCTGAGTCACTCCAAATTCAAGCTGTGGGTGGCCCCTGATCCAAAAATGAAAGGAGCTGGCCAGAAAATTCTAAGCTAAACAGTGACTGCAGCCAATCAGATATAGTCACTGTTCAATTATTTTGACAGTAGCAAGAGCAGCAGTTGTTAGAATACAACAGTTGGATTTGGAGGTACCTTCTTCCACACTGCTTATCGGGGATAGGGGAGTTTAATGATTTCTCTCATTCAGCCTGCATTCATCCCATTAAAGTGTAGCACTTAAGGAGACAGTTGCTGCTGACCTACATTTAAAGCAATAGTGTGGCTAAAAAAATGAAAATGGATTGCAAAAATCTATAAAATAAGATTAATATACTTAGGGCTCATTTACACTTGCTTTGACTTCAACACACATTAAAATTCCCGATTTTTCAACATGCTTTATGTGTTTTTGAAGCTTCAGTGATGCTTCAATGATGCTTTTTTGAAGCTTGGTAAATGCTCTGTGTGTGTGTTGATCTCCTATTTGTTTTAAAGGAGCCCAGTAGGACCCCAGCTCAGTAGTACCTCCACTCAGCAGATCAGTAGTAACCTCACTCAGCAGATAAGTACCACTCTTCTAAGCGCTGGCTTGACCCATGATTTTTTAGATGTACTCTACATCAAATGAAAAAAAGCTGGTCAAGATAATGTAATATACCCTAACAAGTACAGGTGTGCTTTTAACCACCTAGGTAATATCAAGTTTTATTCAGGCTGGTAGAATATTAATGGAAGTCTGGTAAATTATATATTTTTTCCTCATGATTTGATGAGCTAGAAAATATATTTTTGGGAATGTATACTGTACATCATTTTATCATGTCATCATAAATGCAGGTGGCATATCCAAGCCAACCTAAGCGGCTGGTGTGATTTTCTAACTCTCCAACTATGTACAATTAAGTTACTGTTGTTCTGTTAAACACTTTCCTATCTATATTCATGATGGCTTTTCTTCCTCCAGAGTGTATAAGCTGTTACTTATCATGTCTCCATAGATTAGGGGGCTTAATCATTCCCATAGTGGCAGTAAGCATTGTTTACTATATCCTAACACTTGCTGAAATGGACATGATCGATATCGATACTACAGTAATTTCAGTATATTTCAGCTTCTGTCAATCACCAGGATATGGGGAATGAGATAAGGTGTATAATGTTATGACTGGTCTTGCTGTTGTGATACTTAATAGTGACAAAGTGTTAACTCTCTCTCTGGGCTAGGTAGTATTTATTATTTTTTTTATTTAATAAAATGCTTTAGAGATTTTATTAAATTATTATTATTTTTATTAGTTTATCATTTACCAGCACTGTAATCCATTTGCCACAGCCATATAAAAACACACACATTCTAACGTCAGTTTAAAGGCTTGCGTAGACTGCATTTCATGAGATTATCTGAGTCCAGCTACAATGGGCTGTTCTACCCGTGATAGTGGAAATTATCCCAAAAGGACACATTCAGATGCTTTTGTACTGTGCTCAACCAAAGGAAGTTCAATGTGCCCTGAGCACAGCCCAGTGTAGACTGGGCACAGGCTGCATGTCAAATTGTACTTCTAGGCAAAACTTTCTTTCTCAATTTTTGATGGTATGGGGACAGCCCCCTTCTGGATATAACTGTCTAAGAGGTAATTTCTCTTTACATTGGAAGATTTCCTCTAACAGCAAAAAATAAATTGAGTTGTGTTCTTTCTCTTTTTGTACGCAACGTAAAATACTTTTCTCTGAAGTTCATTGATGGACACAGCTCCTTTAAATCTTGACCTTAGGTTATATCGCCACCTTCAGGAGAGCACTAGGCAGTACATGTAAAACATGTAAAAACAGCAAAACTGCACAGCACCACCCAGGGGCGGTCCCACTGGCTATATCCCTTCACTCTGCTTTCTGCAGCGCAGTTCATCAAAAAGCAGTACAAACATAAATAGGAGGGGTGGGTGCTGTGTCCGTCAATGAACTTCAGAGAAAGGGATTTTACGGCGAGTATAAAAATCCTATTTTCTCTTTCGTTCATTGACGGGCACAGCTCCTTTAAATCTTGACCTTAGGGACGTCCCCAAGCAATGTCAAAAAATGAGGGATGGATTGGAAACAGCAAGAAATAACTTCCCCCACAATAAGAGGAACTCCTCAAACAGAGAAGTTGCCAGCTTAAACGGCCGCAATCAAAACCTGCACCCAACGTATGCATTCAAAGATGCGTTCACAACAACCTTGTAACTTAAATGAAAGCGTGAATTGCAACCTTACACAGTTGCCTGCAAAACCTTGTGGCCAAAGCAAGCATCCGAAGATGCGCTCACGTCAACTTTGTAAAATTTTGTGAAAGTGTGAATGGACGACCAAGTCGCCGCCTTACACACCTGGGAGAGCTTGATGTCGGAAAGCCCAGGAGGTTCCAATTGCCCTGGGGGAATGTGCTGTGACAGGAAATGGGGGCACCCGCCCCTTTAAGACATAAGCCTGAACCACGATCTGTCTGATCCACAGAGACATGGTGGACCCTTTTGTTGGACCAGCCACCGATACAAACAGAGAGTCTGACCTCCAGAAAGGAACCGTAGCAGACAGATACACCCGTAGAGCCCAGACCATGTCCAGGGAATGTAAAGCAACTTCTTTTGGATGTGTCAGCTTAGGACATAGGGATGGCAGCACGATGTCCTCATTTAGATGAAAAGCTGAAACCATCTTTGGAAGAAAAGAGGGCTGCGGACGTAGCACCGCCTTATCCTTGTGAAAAAACAGGTAGGGAGACTTGCACAACAAGGCCGCCAATTCAGAAACTCTCCTGGCAGATGTAACTGCCACTAGAATGACTACTTTCTGAGAAAGAGTCAACAAGGAAATCTCTCTAGTATTTTCAAAAGGTGGTTTCTGAAGGACTGATAGCACCAGATTTAGATCCCACGGAGGCAGTGGTGGTCGAACCGGAGGGGCTACGTGTCGAACCCCTTGCTCAAATGTACTCACCAATGAGTGAGTCGCCAAGGGACATTGAAAGAAGACAGCCAAGGCTGATATCTGCCCCTTGATGGTGCTTAAGTTTCTGCCAAAAAAAAAAACCCAGCAGGATTCTGGAAACTGAGTATGTGCACGGACGCCACCCCATCTCCTCACACATGGAGACATAGGCCTTCCACGTACGATGATAAATCTTCCAAGAAGATGATTTCCATGCCCTCAGCATAGTGGAAATTACTGAGTCTGACAGACCTCGGTCCCTTAGCACCTGGCTTTCAACAGCCATGCCGTTAAAACCAGCGGCGGTAAAGTAGGATGAAGTATCAGACCTTGTGATAGAAGGTCCTCTTGCATCGGCAACCACCAAGGAACATACTCCATCAGCTCGTACTAGGTCAGCGTACTAAGGATGCCAAGGCCAATCTGAGGCAATCAGAATCACCAGAATCCCCTCAGCCTCCACTCTACATAGCAGGCGTGGCAGGAGTTTTAGTGGGAGGAGGCATAAATCAGCCCATAATGCCCCTATGGAGCCACCAACGCATCTGAAGCATCTGCACAGGGGTCTTTTGTCCTGGACACAAACCTCCGTACCTTCTAATTGAGCCGAGAGGCCAAAAGATCCACATCTGGTGTGCCACACCTTGGGCAAATAAGCCGGAATACATCCGGATGCAATGACCATTCCCCTTGGTCCAGCATCTGACGACTTAGGTAGTCTGCCTGCCAGTTTTCTACGCCTGGAATGTTTGCGGCTGACGTGCACCGCTCTGCCCACTGTAGGAGGTGAGCGACCTCCCGTGCTGCAACGTAGCTCCTTGTTCCTCCTTGATGGTTCACATACGCCACCGCCGTGTCATTGTCCGACTGGATCCTGAACGGATGCCCTGCAGCCTATTTGACCATGTGGAGAGGCACCGCCTGATCGCCCGAATCTCAAGCACATTAATCGGCAGGTGGGATTCTTCCCTCGTCCAACAGCCCTGGGCCAACTGAAGGCCCAAAATTCCCCCCAACCGGTCAGGCTGGCGTCCGTTGTGATCACCATCCAATGGAGAGGAAGGAATGATTTCCCAAACTGAAGGGTCGGAGACCTCAGCCACCAGAGCAGGTAATCCCTGACTAGCTGGCTCACCCCGAATTTGACAGTCCAGGGATGTTGGAGATTTGTCCCATTTGGACAGGATCTCTTTCTGCAAGACTCGAGTGTGGAATTGAGCATATGGTACCGCCTTGAAAGTGGCTACCATGAGACCCAGAACTCGCATGCAGAAACATAGCGACAACCACCTGCAGTTCACCAATAACCTCACCACAGCTTCAAGAGTCTGCAGCTTGTCCGAAGGGAGAAAGACTCTAACTTCTACAGGAGTCCAGCAGTAAGCCCAGGTATTCCAGGCGTTGAGTCGGCACCAACACTGAAGAGTTTGCATGTTGATCCTCCCTCCCACATCCTCCCTTAATTCTGACCTATGATTGCGATCCCACGTTGCCTTAACAACACCAGAATTGGGGCTAACACCTTGGTGAAGACTCGGGGTGCTGACGCCAGGCCAAAAGGGAGAGCCACAAATTGGTAGTGTTCTTCCCCGACTGCAAATTGCAGAAACCTCTGATGCCTGAGGCATATGGGTACATGTAAATATGCGTTCTTGATGTCCAAGGATGCCAGGAAGTTCCCCTGATGGAGTGCAGTGACCACGGAATGAACTGATTTCATCCTGAACCTTTGCACTTTCACAAAGCTGTTGAGGGCCTTGAGGTCCAGGATTAGGATTGGATGGACCCCTTCCTTCTTTGGGACTACAAACAGATTGAAGTAGAATCCCTGAAACCTTTCCAGCGTTGTTACAGGTACTATCACCCCACACAGTAGCAGGTTGTGTACTGCCCCAAACAGGGCCTCCGGACTAGCTGGAAGCAGATGAAGGTTGGAGGGAAAGAATCTGTTTGGACAAGAAAGAAACTTTATCTTGTATCCCAATGAAACCAATTTACAGACCCATTGGTCGGACAGTAGGGAGGTCCATCGAGCTGTAAAAATTCCCGAAGATGACCCCCCACCCGTCGAGTCGTGGTAATATTTTTCCTTGCAGACTTGTTTGGCTTGCGAAACCAGGGGTGCTTTTGTCCCTCAGCAGGTGCCTTGTCAGACTGGGAACTCTTACCTGCCGACCCGGGTGGGCGAAAAAGCAGCGTCTGAGTGGAAAAAGAGGGCCCTTGCCTACGATGTGGCTCCATATCCTTCCTGGACTGTGGGAGCAACATGCTCTTCCCACCGGTAACATTGTTAATAATGTCATCAAACGAGGCTCCAAATAGCCTCTCAACCTTAGAAGGGCAAATCCACCAGTGCTTTTTTAGATGCCTGGTCCACAGACCAGCATTTCAGCCAAATCAGGCGCTGTAGTACCACTGCTGATACTGATTTTCTAGAGAGCAGGGGGACCATATCCAGGGCTGCATCACAGACATACTTAAGGCCATGCACCAACTGATCTGCCAGTTCTATGCAGACCGGGGAAGTCTGTTGCTTCTCCAATTCACGGTGCAACAATTTTGCCCATTCAGTAAACGTCTACGACACCAAGGCAGTGGCCAACACAGGTCGTAACGCTGACCCCACCACTCTAAACATAGACCAGGCCACAGCCTTGGCCCTCCTGTTGGCAGGGTCCTTGAAGGCAGGAGTCCCTTCTACCGGAATCGTGGTTACTGTATTCAACCTGGATACCAGGGGGTCAACGATCGGTGGAGATGCCCATTTTTTCAGGAGGCTCTCCTTAAAAGGGTAACGAACCGCCATTCTTCTCGGGACTGAAAAGGCCCGTTGTGGGCTTCCCCATTCCTTGTAAATGAACTTATCAAAATAAGTTAAATACAGAAAAACCTTAGCAGGGCTGGTTTGTGGGACCCAAAAGGGACCGGCACCTCTGCAGATGCCCCTGCTGTATCCTGTATTTTCAGGGTATCCCGCACCGCTGGGATAAGTCCTCCTACTGGCGCTTTTTACTGCACTAAACCAGACACAGAGTCATCCTCACTGTCCAAACGGTCCTGGTCCACATCCTTTTACACGTCAGAACAGGAACCGCCTGTCACAGCGGGGCCTGAGTCTGAATCAGAGCTTTTCCCAGAAGGCGGGGGTAGGGGCCTCCACCCTGGCAACAAAGGACTCCAGGACCACAGACAAAGCATCTATAGGCACCGGATTTTGCGCAGGTGAGCCGGTTGCAATAACAGGGATGTCTGGGGAAGAAGCGCCAGCTTCTGATGCTATGCTGACCCTCACTCGCCTGTCACTACTCAGGGACCTAAGGCAAGGTACACAAAATCCCACCCTGCTAGCTGCTCACAGACTCACAGACTGAGGGGCCCCCTGCAGGACTCACCACCCTGACCCAGGTACTGCGCTGTGCTGCCACTGTCCACTCTCCCCTGTGTTAGTCACGAGGTGTTCTGAGTAAAAACCGCACTGTTCTGGAAGCATACAGTCACCAGCACTAAAGGTAAACCACGCTGAGGCTCCAAGAAAATTGCCGACAGCCATTCTAGCAAAAAACCTCAGAGAAAATGGCTGACGAACCTTCTAGAAAATGGCCAGCAGTAATACATTGAGTAAGGCTACAGGAAAATGGCCGCGGCCTCAGGACTGCCCTCATGGCAAACAGCCTGAACACCTCACTGTGGCCCAGAAAAAACAAGGAAAGAAGGAGCAGACCCTAACAGTCAGAACAGCCCCCTACCAAGGCCCGGAGCCCCCCCGGAGGACCCCCGGCCAGGCACATGCACCGCACCTCATGCCCAGTCACACAGCGGCCCCAGCATGGGGAGGAGGGAAAGAGGGACAGGGAGAGAAGAAAGGGAGAGTGAGAGACCCCCTAGTCGACCTCCCAGGGAATGCCCATCTGCTCCATCCTGCCGAGACAGGTGGAGCCATACTTACCTCTCCTGTCGGGACTGTTGGACGCATTCCACCACAGACCCATCACTCGAGCAGTACGGGGTGGCTGTCGGCCATGGCACACTGTGACACGGACAGCAGTAGCCCGGTCATATGTGTGCCCCTGAGCATATAGATCACCAGCTGCCCCTGGACCAGAAAGAAGTATGTTGTGGCCGACCCAGCGTGTAGCTAGGGTCTGCTCATGCTCGATGGCAAGGCTGGGGAGATTACTAGGATCTATATTATCCAGCCTGTCACCCAGCCTGGCTGTTGATTGTAGATCACAGGATCAAAATTGCAGAAAAAGGGAAAAATTCCCAGGCAGAAAAAAAATTAGCTACAGGAAGCAGAGTGAGGGGTCATAGCCAGTGGGACCGCCCCCTGGGTGGTGCTGTGCAGTTTTGCTGTTTTTACATGTTTTACATGTTCTGCCTAGTCCTCTCCTGAAGGTGGCGATATAACCTAAGGTGAAGATTTAAAGGAGCTGTGTCCGTCAATGAAAGAAAGAGAAATACATTATATGACTTACAGTACATATTATGTACAACAATATATTTAATGATGTAAACACTGATGTACCTGCCACCATAGAGCTGCATTCCTAGTAGAGCAAACACAACGACAAAGAGAAAAAGAAGGAAGAGCAAACTTATGATTGACTTCATAGAGTTCATCAAGGATACTACTAGGTTCCTCAATGAGGCCCAGTATCTGAAAAACATAGATAGCATGGACTGGTTACATAAACACAGATTGCAATAATACACAAAGACACTATACATAACAAGTGGAAATGCAAATGCATGTTATATAAAGGATGATATCACTTGCTCTTACTTTGTTACTTTAAAGATTCTTAGAAGACGCAATGCTCTAAGGACACTAATTCCAAAAGATGTCCCTGGTCTAAATATGGCCCAGAGGACTTCAAATATACTTCCGATTGTCACCTGAATAAGAAAAATTAGCTTTTTAAACTCTGAAAATAAACAGTAAAAACTTGTACATACATTTTAATATTCCAAGTAAATAATCTGCCCCATCATTATAGTGCACATAATAAAGTGGCCCAAACTGACATATATCTGGATGCAATTTTTTAAAAGGTCAGTCTATGCGAAACTAAAATTTATATTTCTGGCACGTGCTGGAGAGTTGAACTACCTGACATTTTCTTTCTTCTCTTGCTGGTTTAACCTCCTTGTTTGAGTTCCTGGTTCTTCACATCAGCTGTGGCCATTATGACAAGTTCCCACCTTCTGTACATCTTTTATTTTTTTTATATTATGGCTAATGCAACAGCAAAAGGTGGATAGAACACCCAAACCTCTGAGTAGAAGCAGTCAGGAATTATGGTGGCGGGAACTTGCTGTTGAAGTAACAAAGACGTATGGGAAGTTGAGGGCTGATTCAGGCCACCAAGTTCCATTGTGACTTTAATATTACTGGCGTTTTTTTCCCCTACCGCTAAACTCCCCTGCATGTTAGCCTATGTGCTCTTGCACACATAGGCTTTTAGAAGCATTTAGTGGCAGGAGAGTTTAGTGGCAGGAAAAAAAAAAACACTGCAGGTGCTTCCAGGAGCTTGGGCAGAAAAAAATGCTTGATGCTTGTAAATGAGTATATACACGGCTAAACGTGAATTAACGCTAGGCGTGTTTAGCGTTTAATCGTTAATTAATTTTCTCTTTACATTTTCTCTTTACACCAGCCAATGAAATGAATAAATGCCCAAGCGCTTGACAGCTGTAAGTGCACCTAAATGCTTGTAAAAGACTTAGACACTTTTATTAGCATCAGGAATTTTCTGCAAAAACGCTGCTGCCAGGACGAAGGCTTCTATTAAATTTAAAAAACACCCCTTGTGCTTGAGACATAATAAACAATAACAAGACATGTAAAATTATTCCCATAACTTAACATTATTAATATGAATTCAGATTAAAATTATATTAAATGTTATATCTATCTGCTCTGTGCAATGGGTTAGCACAGAGCAGCTCAGATCCTCTTCTTCTGGGATCCCCCACCAGCGCTCCTCCTCTTCGGACATTTTCTATGGGGGCACTTGTGCAGACTTGATCCTGAGCCGCCCTGTCCATGTATATTGACACAGACCAGGCAGCTCGGCGATGCCCCCCGCTCCCTTGTCACAGCATTTTATTGACAACAGTGGAAGCCAAAGGCTCCTGCTGCTATCAGTCTGCCTAGAGAGGAGGGACAGAGCCAGGAGAGCCTCGGCTCTAGTGTACATCGCTGGATCAGGTAAGTATAAAGAGGGGGGGAGGGGATTCTGTTACACAGAAGGTTTTTTACATTAATTCATAGGATGCTTAAAAAACTTTTAGGCTTTAGAACAACTTTAATAATGTTTAGTAGCTAATAACTGAGGCTCTAATGCATTGATCTTATTGTCATATCTACTACTAGTATGAGTATATGTGGGTTCCTCCTAGTTCCTTCCTACTTTTGTCCACTCTACAACACTTTACATCATATTGATTTATGGACACTTCAGTTTTATTTAGTGTTCATTATGGTTAATGTCAGGGTTCTGTAAAGGACACTCAAGCTCCTCCACTCCAATCTTGTCAAACCTTGTCTTTATAGAACTGGCTCTGTGCAAAGGGGCACAGTCACGCTGGAACAGAGAAATGCCTTCCCAAACTGTCACCATGAGGTTGAAAGAGCACAAATGTCTAAAATGTTATTTAGCTTTAACTGTAGCACCATCAAGATGGCACTGCTATTGTAATTAATCAACTTGAGGTCAATGACGGAAGCATTTATTCATTGTCACACAGTGCAAACCTCTATGAAGATTGTTACATATACTCTACACCTTCTATTCCTTCTACCTAGCTAGTTAAAGTATTGCATTTATTAAATTGCTGAAAATTATAGTAAAAAAAACTTTTTCTATCCAAAACAAACTTTTTTGTTTTGGATAGATTGGAAAAGTGTTAGAACCACCATCAGGTTTTTTTTAATGGCTGCCTCTATCCCGCTCTGTTCACTTTCTCTGCTTGCCTTGGTCATTATTGTTAGGGGGCCACAGACAATGGAACATCCAACCTTTTACAGTATCTATTCAACAGGAATGGAGGGTAAATCTTCCATTTGGACATCTGTCTCGGTGACAATTGTCTAAGAGGGGATATATTTTAACTTTAGTGATGTTTTTCTTATTTCCAGTTGTGTCGCCAGGCCAAGAAGCAAAGTCAAATATCCCCAATGAGACACAGAGAGAAAAAAATTGAGAGAGGTAATGACAATAACGTGTATTTCAACACTGAAATAAATTGTTGACAACATTTTCTTTTTTTTGCATTTTTCATATTTAGTTGATTGTATTTCCTTTATAGCTTTTTCGCTTACTCTTTTAGCTATGTGTATAATATATCAGAAAATATAGAATATACAATCAAGGTCACATTTATATATCTATTGTTTTCAATCAGCCTGACACAACCTGTATAGATAATGGTGATTTTTTAAAGCTTTAATGCACAACTGTGATTATTTACAATAAGATGATGGCATCCAGGAAAGGAGCAACAGTTGTGTTGCCTATAGCAAAGGATATAAATGTTATCTCACTTTTAAGCTGCTAAACATATTCATATTATATATTTGTCCATATGTCTATAGCTTTCTTTCACTTTGTATCATCAATCAGGCACTGAAGAATTCAGAAGACCATATCCTTTCTCACCCCACAGTCGAAACAGTTGAAAGAGGAGTGAAAGTAGAGTCTTGGACCCATGCCATACATTTTGAAAGACATCTCCACCAAAAATAACCCAAGAAACAAAAATTCTGCATAGTCTGAAAAACAGCAAAGAAAATATGAATTTCATTAAACACAGCTAGAGAACAGTAATTCAGCGTCAATGCACGTTTGCAAGTGTTGCCTCTTATTACTATTCTTTTGGATCACTGGACATATGACAGAGGCACAGGTACAATTAAATAAGTAGAATCTCTAAAACACTTGGTTTACACATGCATGAAGGAACTTTATTGCCATAAATAAACATAATCCAAACTGCTCACTAAACAGATTGTGGTTCATTTCCTAAAAGAGTAGACAATGTTCACTTAGCAAACAAAAAAAGGTTATGTTCACTTTGAATACCCAATCAAGTTCCAGGCAAAGTAAAAAGTATTAAAATGTTCATTTTGAATAACCATTCACGTTCAAGGCACAGTAAAAAGAAAAAGTGAGCTAGCTATGTTTATTTTAAATGTCAAATCAAATGTAAGACAAAGTAAAAAGAAAAATGCAATACTGGTTATGCTCATTTTTAATTTAAAATCCAATTATGTTTAATGCAAAGTAAAAAACAAGATTGGCTATGCTCACTTTGAAAAACCAATCATATTCAAGGTAAATTAAAAAGTAAAAACAAGAATGACTATGTTCATTTTGATACCCAACCATGTCCAAGGAAATAACAAGGGGGTAGTGGCGCTGTCACTTGTTATGCATAATAACAAATAGTCCATCAAGAGAGTCCTTGTTATGGTATTCTTTAAAATAGTGAAAAGGGACTGAGACTGAAATGGGAAGGAGAAATGTTCAAGGCAATGGAAAAGGACAAGACAAAAATTCTGCACATGTATGACTGCATTAATGAAGAGGATGCTGATTTATCTTACACAGGAAACTAAGGGAACATATACAGTATTTTACAAACCGATCACTCTCTAATCAATTAGTAAATTAACTCTATTGGCTTAGTTCTGTTAGTACCACTTTCCTTCTACTCTAAATCCAACATGGCTAGATCCAGCAAGCTAAGGGAAAATTTTGTTGAGCCTACCTTCACACTGAAGGATGGTTTGAAATCGTGCAAGTTGAGCTGAACTCCCACAATTTCAAACCGGCATTTCAGTCCGACTTCTGGGGCGATTTGACAAATATTTGTGTGCGTTCATACACAAATGTCTATTCAAATCACCCCCGAAATGGCCAAAAGTAGTGCAGGAACTACTTTTGTGAATCGGTGCAGTGCTGAAAAATCGACATTGCACCCATTCGGTCAGTGCCGTTGCCAGCAATAGGTGGCGATTTGACATGCAATTTGACATTGCAAATCGCATGTCAAAATGGCCCAATGTGAATGTGGGCTGAAACATGAAAATTCCATGCAAAGTGAACAACCTATGTGATTTTTGTAACTCAATTTCCTAGTAAGGACTGCCTTGTGGCTAAGAACACTAGCACCAACATTGAATGGCTCATACAGTTTGTATTGGAGATGGCTATCAAGGATGACAATATGCCATATGGAGAAGAAGGAATATTGAGGCCCAGTCCAAGGATTCAGGGGTTACAGGAGGATATATGGATATATGGATATATGGATATATATATATATATATATATATATATATATATATATATATATATATATATATATAGATATAGATATATATATATATAGTATATGTAGTAATGCATATGCTTATCGCCTTGAAAAGGGGACCCTGCAAGGCCCCAAAACATTGTTTACTTATGCATTATTTGTCAATGCCTGCAAAATAAACTCAGGACATATGTACAATTGGAGTGCTAGTGACTTTCTATTATTGTATCTGGTTCTGGCACAGCACCATCCATGGCATTCACTTTGAGCAACCATCATTAAAAGGTTGAGTACTGTGAGCAGTGCAGCTTCTTTCTGGACTGTCTTGAGTTAAATAGAACCCTGCCTAAAACTTGTTTTTCTAACCTTAGATACAGTTAAAGTCTGTATTTCCCAAGAACAAAAGTAGAGGGGAAAGCCCGCCGGAGACACCTTTTCCAGTGAAAACTGTCATAGTTGAAATTTCACCTAATTTTGGGGATACTTCTTTTTTTTTATCTTGTAGGCAGGTTATGAGGTGAAAATGGTTTAGGTTGAAGTTCTAGTTTGAGAGCATACTTACACAGGATATTTGAGAGCCATTGAAACTGGTTATGATGGACAATGGCCACGCAGCCTGTGTTTAATGCTACTACTCCCAAGACCAGCCAATAAAAGACCTGGGATTTGATCAGGTGCCGTACAGAAATACGTAATAGCCGTTCTTTGTGGCGAAAATAAGATGCACCATCCATTTTGTTGCTCTTGATACTATCTCTGGCAAGGGGAGTGCCTGCAAAGGACAAAACGAGCTTAGTTAACTTCATTATCCTAAATTGTTAGAATTAAACATATCTATGTTAAAGATGTAAAATCATATAATTTCTACATTGTATTTCAGTTATTTCTATAGCCTACTCCCATTAACCTGAACGATCTTGAAGTTTGTAAATGTACTTTTGTGAGGATCCCCACACATTTGCTTGAATTCTTTGACATGTATTCTCTATGTCTTGTTGATAGGCACTTTGCAGTCTTTACAGAACCTGCCTTCTAAGCTAGGGAGGTGCTGAGAAGAGGAGTTTCAGAAGGTGAAGCCAATACAGGAATCACTGCTTGCAGGCAGGCAGGCAGCAAAGTGCCATGGGGTATTTAGTCCTTAGAGATTGAAAGTAAACAGCAGAAGAGAAGTTGCAAAGTATGCAGGTAATCCAGGAAGTTGTAAAAAGGGATGGCCAGCAGACAGGCAGCAATCACATTATGAAGGAGATTTTTCAGGTAATATCATATTGTATTTTTTTTTTTTTTTTAGAGATTACTACTAATCTGCTTATTGTTTTCTGCTCGAAAGTTAATTGGACAAATATGGCTGTAACCTATCCCTACAACTTTTTTGCAATGGTGTAATACAGTAAATGCTGTCTTAGAAAGGGAAAAAAATGTTCCTATCGACATAGGGGTTGCCTGAAAAAAATTTCAAAAAATGTGGTCCCCTTGGCTGTCGTCAGAATTGGCTCCAACCACCTCTAATCTTTCCAGCCTGTCCCATTGATGGCATTACTGCTCTACTGTGCATACCATGTATCAACCATTTTGCTGTCCACTAGGCCAACTTTCTTTTTGGCATATCAGAGTGTATCACTTACAGTTCTGACTGTAGTTATAACCTGCATTATAATGCCATTATACATTGCTGATGGTTGTGGTTCTTCTTGGCCTGTGAACTGGAACAAATTGTACTCTGTTTGTTTTCTTTTGTGCACTTAGCTGTTGGAAATTGCAAAAGCTTAAAAAAAAACAGTTTGATTAATCGCTTCAGCCCCGCAAGATTTTACCCCCTTCCTGACCAGAGCACTTTTTACAATTTGGCACATTCTGACAATTGCGTGGTCATTCGACGCTGTACCCAAACAAAATTTGTATCCTTTTTTCCCCATAAATAGAGCTTACTTTTGGTCACCTCTGCGGTTTTTATTTTTTATGCTATAAACAAAAAAAGAACAACAATTTTGAAAAAAAAAAACAATATTTTTTACTTTTTTCTATAATAAATATCCCCAAAAGTAAAAAAAAAAAATTCTTCATCAGTTTAGGCCAATATATATTCTTCTACTTTTTTTTTGATAAATTTGCATATTGATTGGTTTGCACAAAAGTTATAGCATCTGCAAACCATGGGAAAGATTTATGACATTTTTATTATTTATTTATTTTACTAGTAATGGCAGTGATCTGCGATTATTAGCAGTACTGCAACATTGCGATGGACATATTGGAGACTTTTGACACTTTTTTGGGGCCATTGTCATTTATACAGTGATCAGTACTATAAAAATGCACTGATTACTGTGTAAATGTCACTGGCAGGGAAGGGGATAACACTAGGGGGCGATCAAGGGGTTAAATGTGTGTTCCCTCAGCATGTTCTTACTGTGTTGGGATGGAAGTGACTAGGTGAGGAGCCATATTGCTTTTCCTACTTAGAAGGAAGAAACTATATGGCTCCTCTCCTCTGACAGCACAGGGAAGTGTGTGTTTACATACACACATATCCCTGTGCTGGCACTCATGCATCTGATCGCGCATGGCCGGCGGCGATCCTGCCCGCCCGCCACACACATTGGGTTCCCCAAACTGCAGCAAGTGCGCAGATGCCCTCTGGTGGCCAAAAACAGGTAGGATGTACCCATACAGGATTTCGCCCAGGAGTGACATTGTGCCACAGTATATCTGTGTGACACAGTTGGCAAGTGGTTAAAAAAAAAAAATTATATATATATATATATATATATATATATATATATATATATATATATATATATGTATATATTGTTTTTATTGCTATTAGAACGCTGAAGTTATAAAATGAAAGTGTATGCTGTGACCATAGAACTCCTTTAAGGTATGCCATTACAATATTGATGGCAATGTTAAAGATTCAATAAAAACATTTTTCAAGTGTTTCTATAGGGATTGGTTAAATTGATCCACCATAATACCAGATTTTGTCCATTGTAGACCCTATTGTTTTTTTTTATTTACATACAAAATGTATTGACTCAACACCCACAAAAAGTAAATTAAAACTGGAGTCACCGGGTAACAGAAAAATAGGCCCTATTCTATTCTCGGAACTACACAGGAAGGTCAAATGGGAAAAAGCAACTACAAAATGTTTCTTGGAGAATACCTTTACATTAAAAAGATAAAGGGGCAACTCACCAACCGAGGATATATCAACACAGTGGTCCTCATTTGACTCCCGATTCATGGCTTCTGTTCTACTCCTCTTAATCGTTGCTCTTCTGAGAACTGCAAATACAGGACACAAGGAACTGGTCAGCCTGTTCTCTCCAGAAATATATTTGCAATTGAACATTACGTACAGAAATGTTAAATGCTTTATGGGGCTGGATGACTAAGCAACCTGCAAAACAATGATCCATCTTACCTTCTAAAGCTGAGGTGCCAGAATTCTTATTTTCTTCTGCTAGCATCACTTCCTCTGTATAACAAAAAACATGGCCATTAAGGGGTAAAGAACTTACACAGAAAAGTTTATTTCAGCAAAAAAAAAAAGGAGAGGAGGGCAGATTGGATCATTCACTCTTTAAAGGGTTTACATTACATTTTTCTGCAGATGCAAGTAGACTGAGCCATACCTCTAGTTTATGTTTGTCAATTAGACCTTTGCACTTGATTTAACTATGGTCATCTATTACAGCCATTGATGGAATTATACCCTAGCTGCTCAGGCCTCTGCTCATTTTATATTATAAAAAAATTAAGGAACTTAAAATATATTAAAAGCTAAAACTTTTTTTAGATAGGGTAGGGAATGGTAGAGAGGGTAGGGAATAGTTACAACCCCTATTATGCTTTTTTTTTGCCATCCATGTGGCATTGTGGAGACTTCACTTCAATTCCTGTCCTGCAGACACAGCAGGAAGGAAAAATTAGGGAAACACCCTGTTAGGCAGTTGCCACTGTTCTGATGACTAAAAATGTTGGTATTTCCCTCACTTTCAGTCCCAGTGACAATGGTCACCAGGACAAAGAAAGATAGTGAATCGTCCTAGTGGGGGACACAGAAAGCAATAAAAACCTAACAAGGGGTTCTAACCATGTAATTTAAAAATGAAAAACAAAAATAGATTAGATATATTTTAAACCTGAACTGATCTTAAATTGAAACCAGTCCTCTCAACCGTTTTACCCCAGAATGACCCTTAGAAAACTGTCAGGTCTCAGGAACCTGTGATAAGAACTCATCAGGCTATAGTGGGAAAAATGCCCCCTTTATTGATGGTAAGATTGAGCCCCTCTCTGACAGATAAAAATAAAATTGGTGTCATGTCAATTGGTGCTGGCTCCAGAACTATGCAAGCCACAGCTCAAGAAACCCCTAGCAACATCTTGAGGAACCCTAGTGTTCCACGAAACCCAGGTTGAGAATGGATGCTTTAAATCTTTTCAGCAACCTTCTAAAGGTTTTAGTTGCCTGGCTGTTAAACTGACGTTCCAGATTGAGCAGTTTCTGGGTCACTAACATGGAACATGTATACAAATATGCTGCAAACAAATTCCAGAGACATGGGGGGGGGGGGGTGGTTTACTAAAACTGGAGCATACAAAGTCTGGTGCAGCTCTGCAAAGAAGCCCATCAGCTTCCAGGTTTTACTGTCAAAGCCTTAGGCTACTTTCACACTGAGATGCTTTACAGGTGCTATAGCGCCTGTATAGTGCCTGTAAAGTGCATCTCCTGTATCTCCAGTGTGAAAGTCCGAGGGCTTTCACACTGGAGTGGTGCGCTTGCAGGGCGGTCAAAAAAAGTCCTGCAAGCTGCATCTTTGAAGCAATGTAGGAGCGGTGTATTTTCCACTCCTAAAGCGGCCTTTCCCATTGAAAAAAATAGGGCAGTGGCGCTAAACCGCGGACATAGCACCGCTGTGCTGGCGCTATGCGGGCAGTTTTAACCTTTTTCGGGCTACTAGCGGGGGGTCAAAACTGCCCCGCTAGCGGCCGAATAGCGCCGCTAAAACGACAGTAAAGCAGTGCTAAAAATAGCGTCTAAATGAACAAGCTGAAGTTAGAAGCTGATTGGCTACCATGCATAGCTGTACCAGCTTCTGAGTGCTCCAGTTTTAGTAAATCTCCCCCATAACTAATTACCCATAAACTGACACATGTTCTTGTCGTGCTCCAATGCTGTGCACAGGGTCATACTTACTATAAGACATTTGTGGCAGAGAGCCTATATTGGCACCAAAAAAAAATCTCTTTTGGCTATGTCTGGGGAAAAAGCTTGCAATACAGATGGGGCACTCAGAAGGCAGGCAGGGCTGAATAGCGGAATACACCATGTCAGCTCACAAAATGGCAGACCAATGGGTTTTCTGTACTTGTAGCGTTTATAAAGAGTTAAATCATAAACAAATGTGCATATATTGCAGAGATTTACTGTACATGTTTTTTATGCTTAGACATTCACTTTAAGCTTCAATATCAGACATTCATTTAAGCATCTGTACAGATAAAGAAACTTTTACATACTAGACATAGCAATAAATGGTTTACTTTGCTCTTCAAATATAGCAAATTGAGTTGCAGGGTTAATGGTCCTTTAACATTTTCTCTTGTTCAAATGATTTTATAAGAACGTGAAGATGAAATGAGTTGTGAAGATCCTTTGTCATTACTAAGAAGGCTTAAACGATAAGTGCGGAAATATTCACTCACCAGCTTTATCTATCCATGCTCGATAGCCATTCAGTTCCCTTTCAATCTGCTGCTGCCTGCGCAACTTCATGAAGGCCCTCCTATTCTCCACACGCTCCCTCTCTTTGGCAAATTCACTGCAAACAGAGGTGTTAATTAATACTGAATAAATTGAGCATTAATCCTCTGTTCTAGGGCAGAAAAGTGGAAAAAATAAATGTCACACGATAACATGGGTTCTTTGAGGTAAAAAGGCTACAGTTAAATTAAATCAAGCAGATGGCAGCCATATCTAAAGCACTAATTAAAGTGCAACTTCAGGAACTAAACTACATGACTGTTTTACCCACCACTTATCTCTGCATAGCCAGGCAGACAAATCCATATTTACGATTTCATTTTTGAAGGTTTCTGCATTACCACACTGCTGATTCATCGCCCATTGAGCAGACAGGTGACACAGGAAGCCATATAACCAAACACGAAATTGTGGTGTCACCTTACTGGCTGAAAAAGGTCAATCACAGGATCAACAGGAAAAACTGCAAATGCATTGGCAGGTAAAACACTGCTCATGTATGCATTGCAGTGTTGCATTTTGATGTTTGATTAATTATTAATAAAAATGCTATAAATGAAAATTCAGAAAAAAGTAGCAACCTTTATGTGCCATATACAAAAAATCTATAAAACCAAGGGCAGAGTTGCACATAGCATTTAACATGACATACTATTCATAAGGATGTCGACAAAATATTGATGCAATAAAGAGTCCTTATTCCAGGAAGAAAGATAAAAAATACATCCAATATTGCACAGTCTTATGTGAAAGAAAAAAAGCAGGTGTAGAGCTTAAGGTAGTGGAAAGATAAAGGCGTCACACTCCTGAATTCCCAATCACAATTCATAGATGCATTCCAGATATTCAATATGATATCCACACCGCATGTGACCATCGCCAGAGAGAAATGCCTGCTTATCGGATAGATTTGACCTGTAAAAAGGTCAGAACGCCTATGGCAGATTACCCTGCCAGGGCCTTTAGGCTGCAGTCTTCTCGGCACACCAGGATCCAGTAATCACTCTCTTTCTCTTGTCCTTACTTGCGGGTATTCACGGATATCCCACTCCGAAAAAAAGGAGAATGCTTCACATAGCATAAGATCCAATGCTTTTTATTTCAGAGTAATACATTTATTTTTTAAAAAGGAGGAGAACATCTCCATTAAAAAGAGAATATACCGGCCGGTACTAAAATCAAAACGACCTCGTATGTCACACATCCACATGTCGACATCCTTATGATTAGTATGTCATGTTAAATGTTATGCGCGACTCTGCCCTTGATTTTTGTTTACCTGTGTTGCCAGCATATCTCCCAACTGTCCCTGATTTCGAGGGACTGTCCCTGATTTGGAACAAAGTCCCTCTGTCCCTCCTTCCTCCTCATTTATCCCTCATTTTGGTCTGATCTATATAGTTGTATATAAAATGCACTATTTATCTATCGTAAACTGTTTCCCAGTGTTAAACCTTTCATCCAACTTCTAAATTGCTGCATTTTTAAATTTTAAAAGCCAATACAAAAGGAATAGTAGTGGTAATTAACCACTTCCCGCTGGCTCTCGTTCTGGGCGGACATCATATGAGGGCCTCCCAGAGTGACCGCTCTCGCACGGCCGTTGTGCGGGGAACGGTGGTGCAGTGTGTCAGTCAGACACACCGATCTCTGTAAAAAGCCTCTGACGGAGGCTCTTTACCACTTGATCAGCTGTGTCCATTTACAGCTGATCACCATGTAAACAGGAAGAGCCTCCCCTCGCATGCCAACCCAGGACCACTGGGTATGCCACCCTAAACCACCAGGGAAATGCCAATCAGTGCCCAGGCAGTTGCCAATCAGTGCACATCCCCAATGCTTGCCAAGGCTATTGCCATCAGTGATGCCTATAAATTCCATCTATCAGTGCCCATCAGTGCCACGTATCAGTGCCCAGCAGTGCCACCTATCAGTGCCCAGCAGTGCTGCCCTTCAGTGCCACCCATAAGTACTCATCAGTGCAGCCTTTCAGTGCCCATAAGTGTCGCTTATCAGTGCCCATCAGTGCCCACCAATGCCACCCATGAGTGCCCATCAATGCCACCTATCAATGCCCATCAGTGCTGCATATCCGTGCCTCCCATCATTGCTGCCTATCAGTGCCCATCATCACTGCCCATCAGTGCCACCTCATCGGTGCTACCTTATCGGTGCCCATCAGTGCTGCCTTATCAGTGCCCATCAGTGAAGGAGAAAACTTACTTATTTAAAACATTTAATAACAGAAACAAAAGAAAAACTTTTTTTTTCAAAATTTTAGTATTTTTTTATTTGTTTAGCAAAAAATAAAAATCGCAGAGGTGATTAAATACCACCAAAAGAAAGCTCTATTTGTGGAAACAAAATTATAAAAATTCTGTTTTGGTACAGTGTAGCATGACCGCGCAATTGTCATTTAAACAGC
This sequence comes from Lithobates pipiens, assembly GCF_037356315.1. Lineage (NCBI taxonomy): Eukaryota > Metazoa > Chordata > Amphibia > Anura > Ranidae > Lithobates > Lithobates pipiens. Next base: position 262,581,363 of record NW_027507785.1, on the reverse strand, counting down.
GACAGTGCTGAAAGCTGAAAATTGGCTTGGGCAGGAAGGGGATATAAGTGGCTGGTATTGAGGTAGTTAAAAGCGCTTGTGGGTTTAACCAACCATTTTTTTTGTACAATTCTCTTTTAAGGGGGCGTGATGGGGGGTTCCTATGCCTACATGCTTTTGCTATTGGAGGGTCCCTTATTCCAATTTTAGAAAGTTGGGAGGTATGTGCCAGCACACTTCAATCTTAATGCAAAAAAAGAGGCCTTCATTAACAATTTGTCAGAATGTCTTATAGGCAACATTTTAGAATCACCAAAGGGTTCCTTCAGCCAGCAGAATGACATCTTGTTTCAAAATTTTCACTTGTATTGTATGCTTAGGGTATGTAGTACAGACCCTCTTGGATGGCTCCGCTGTTAACTCATGTTCTGATCCCTTGATGGTGGAGTCAGGCATGGGGTATTTTCAGCCAGGCGCACTATTAAGTATTATCAAGTCCCACTCAGTCCTCACACATTAATTAGGTAGATAGTGTTTTTTATTTGTTTTGTAGAACTGGCATAGGGATTGGGAAAACACTTTGGGATACCCATAACTAGCAACTTGAAGGAGTACACTATCATGCAACGGTTAACTGACATACAGCAGAGTCTTCTATATAGAAAGTAACAATAACTCAGCACAGGGGCTTACACTATGGACACAAACCTGGCATCAGGTCTGGAACAGTCCCTCTAGAAAAAACGGTGCAAAGGCAACAGTCTCTCTCTTAGACCAGAGGTCTCAAACTGACAGCCCTCCAGCTGTTGCAAAACTACAAGTCCCATCATTCCTCTGCCTGTGGGAGCCATGCTTGTAACTGTTAGCCTTGCAATGCCTCATGGGACTTTTAGTTTAGCAACAGCTGGAGGGCCGCCAGTTTGAGACCCCTGTCTTAGACCTACTCACTGTGTTACAGGCAATCCTGAAGGCCTTCCTCCTGCTTTAGGTGACACTGGCACAAAAACATCCCAGACAGATCCTCTTTGGATGTTGCTGGGTGTTCCTTTGTGGTGATCCTTCAACTCCTTGGTGAGCTAGAATCAGTCAGGACTTCTTAAAGCTTCTCAGAGCGTTAGAAGTTTTGACAACACTTCCAAGCTGGGTCACACTCCAGCAGGCAAAGGACCCTGCTACTCTCTGCTCCAGCCCCTCTGCTGATCATGCCCTTGACCAGGGATTGGCTGAGGCTGTATACAGGGCCAGATCAGACTCTACCCTCTCCACCTACTATGTTCCAGAGCTTTCTGGAAAGCCAGGGGAGACAGGCAAGTCTGTATCTGCAGAACCCAGAGTAGACAAAATCAATGCACAAGCGCCACTGGCTACAGTAGAGCCCAAAAAATACTACATTTACCTCTTACTTATCTCACTAGCACCTAAATAGGAGGGTGCTACACTTTTTTTTTTAAATCAAATAAGTTTTTATTGTAAAGCACTTATGGTACAAACCAAACATAGGAGTAAAGTACAGTCTTACAATAGCATTGGTTTTTACATCCAAAAGTATACAGAGAATATAGAAATACAAATAGGTTCGGTTTGAAAACTGTTGAGACATGGAAAATATCAATAAAACCAAAAAATTAAAGAAGAAAGGAGATAAGGAAAAAGAAAAAAGGAACCAAAAGTAATAACAAAAGTATCGTTCTCTCATAGACCACTCCGCATCAAGAAACAGCCGCATAGGTACCTTACATATATACTACGGCCCACAGCCCAGCACACAGTCCCATTGGTGTCTCCCTACACCCCGTACAATTACCGGCTAAGGGAGAGACATAGAGTTAGACCCATCCTGGAAACATGACCATTTATGTACCTCCATATACCGGTCCTAGGACCTTCAGTTAACCCTGTAAAAGTCTGTCCTGTATAAGTTGGTGGGGAGCTAGTCCCGGGACCTCAAGCCACCCCCCCCACATGGCATTAAATTTGTGCGGTGCGTTTCTGTGTTGGTATGTTATCTTTTCTCTGATCAGCATCTGGTTCACCTGTTCTATCCATTGCTGCCTGGTGGGAACCCTGTGGGTCATCCATAGTCTCGCTATCAATTTTCTAGCTACATATAGTAACCTGATAATGGCTGTATGGGCCGAGGGTGTCAATGATTCCTCATCCAGGGCCCCCAGCAGGCAGACCAACGGACACCGCGGGATACCAACAGAGAACACTGAGGATATAGTGTCAAAAATTCCCGCCCAATATCGTTTTAGTTTCGGGCACCTCCAGAACATGTGCATAAGATCCCCATGGTCCCGCATACATTTAGGGCAAAGGGGAGACCCTCTAACACCCCAACTGTGCAGTTTAACTGGAGTTCTATAGGTCCTATGTAGTAAATATAGGTGGGAGAGCCTATGGGAGGCCGATACCGACACCAACGGAGTGGAGGACAAGCAGAGGTTCCAGGTCTCCGCGTCCATGGGCCCCAGGTCCGCCTCCCACCTCTGCCGACATGGAAGACGTGCCGGGTCCTGCACCGCGTCAAGAAGCATAGCATACCCCCTAGAGATCATGCCTTTACGGTCAATCTGCATAAATATCTCCTTCACCGCAGGATGGTCTGTTAGGGAGAGCTGCACACTCCGTGCCTGTGTCTGCAACGCATGACGTAACTGTAAATATTTAAAGAAATCCCTACGAGGGATGTCAAACTCCGCTTGTATTTCCATAAAGGACTTCAGTACCCGTCCACTATACAGTTGCGAGAGATACTGAAGACCACTCCCACTCCAGTTACCAAATCCCTTGAGCTTAAAAAGTTCACCATAATTAGCGTTCCGCCAAATAGGGGTGAGGGCAAGGAAGCCACGTATTCGTAGCAGTTTTTTAACATGAGACCACAGTGTATTCAGCAGTATAACAGTCGGGGAACCCCTGTCCATATGAGGGAAGCCTGCCTCCAATCTAGACAATGCTGTGTCCGAGGCGACCGTGTCAGCCAGTATCCTTCGGATCGGGTCCAATGGGTCATCCAACCCCCACCCACCCATGTGCTGGAGCTGCGAAGCAAAAAAATACATCCTAGCGTGTGGAAGTGCCAACCCCCCTTCGTCCTTATTATATTGCAAGGTAAGTAAGCTAAGTCTGGCCGTCTTTCTACACCATATTAATTCCCTAAACTGAGAGTCAATTTTATCGAACCAACGTTTCGGGATCTAAGTCGGGGAGTTATGACAAATATAGAGCAGCTGCGGGGCCCACACCATTTTAATGAGGTTTACCCTGCCCACCACCGATAACGGTAGTTTACACCAGATCTTACATTTATCTCTGAACTTAAGTAACAATGGCATAAGATTCAGTTTGGCATATTCCGTCACCTCGGGGGATATCTGCACCCACAGATACTTAAAGGATGTAACCGTCTGGATCATGTTTGCACAAGGGGGTAAGGGAGCCGTTAGAGGGGACAAGGGCATCAGTACAGATTTGTCCCAGTTAATCTTAAAACCTGACAATGTACCAAATAGGGTAATCAGGTTCATGGTGGCCGTAAGGGAGCCCTGGGTGTCCCCCAGGTATATAAGCGTGTCATCAGCGTAGAGCGATACCACATCCATTCCAGTGGGCCTGCAGAAACCCACAATATCCTGAGCCGATCTCATTCTGGCTGCAAGTGGTTCAAGCGCCATGGCAAAGAGCAGGGGCGACAGAGGGCACCCCTGTCTTGTGCCTCTGTGCAGCACGAATGGGTCGGAGAGCTCCGCATTAGCTCTGATTCTAGCCGTAGGCTTGGCATATAACAGTCGGACCCAACTAATAAATGTGCTGCCCAGCCCCATCCGCTCCATCACTTTTCACAGATAAGGCCACTCAACACTATCAAAGGCCTTAGCCGCGTCCAGCGAGAGGATGGCCTGATTACCGGGGTTATCCACAGGAACCTGTAGGTTCAAGAATAAACGGCGAATATTTAGGGCAGTGGAACGTGATGGAATGAATCCTGATTGATCCCTATGGATCAGTTTGTGTATTACCAGAGATAATCTCATTGCCAAGACCCGAGCTAATAGTTTAACATCTGTCGTGAGCAAGGAGATTGGCCTATATGCGTCCGGTGATGTTGCTACCTTACCCGGTTTCAGAAGTACAATTATGATTGCTTCATTAATAGAGGCAGGTAGGACCCCCGTCTCTAAGGCGTTGTTAAACACTTTTAAAAGGGTTGGCAAAAAAACCCCAGCATAACGCTTGTATACCTCGGATGGGAGACCATCCGCCCCCGGAGCTTTATTATTATGAGAGTGTTCCAGTGCAGAAGCCAATTCCTCCTCCGTTAAGGGGGCGTTCAACAGCTCTCCGTCCGACGCAGACAGGCATGGAATATCACACCCATTTAAAAAGTCCCCAATCTCCCCATCACCGGGCTGCACCTTAGAGGAGTACAGGTCTGCATAGAAGGATCGAAATACCCGCAAGATCCCAGGGGTGTCCGAATGGGTCACTCCCTGCGAATCGCACAGTGAGTGAGTCATAGGCGCGGAACCCTGGGTCCTCGCCAGCAGAGCCAGCATATGGCCCGTCGATTCCCCCTCCTCAAAGTGTGTTTGTTGGAGGAAAAACCTTTTATTTTCTGCCAGTTGTAAAGTTACTTGTCTAGACATAGATTGCGCTCCCAACCAAGCCCTCTTAGTGTCCTCCGAGGGGTTGTCAACATAGGCCTGCTCCGACTCTCTAAGTGCTCTACTGACCTCCATTTCCCAAGCTTTAGTGTTCCGTTTTATATCAGTTATAGTAGTGATAAATTGTCCCCTAAGGAAGGCCTTAGTTGCATCCCAGACTACATCTATAGCTGCCGAGCCTAAATTGTCCTGCAGGAAAAGTTTAAGAGCACTTGTAATGGGGTCAGGCTGCGGGAATAATGCAAGCCAAAAGGGGTTAAGCTTCCAACTCCTAGGTGCGTGGTCAGTAGATAGGGACATCTCAATCCACAAAGAAGAGTGGTCGGATATATGTCTAACCCCATAACCAGAATCTCTAATTAGGGGGAGGAGGGCGGAGTTTCCCAGTCCCAGGTCTATTCTGGACAAGCTCCCAAACGCTGGAGAGCAACAGGAATATAAACGGGAGTGGGGGTGGGCTTTCCGCCAGACATACACCAGCCCGAGTTCAGCTAACAGAGCTGCAAAAGGAGTATCGCCATTAGGGCGTGAGGGGACTACCGGAGGAGTTGGAATCTTATCCCACAGACCGTTGACATAGTTGTTAAAATCACCCATCGCCAACAGGGGTATGCCAGGGAACTGTGCCATAAACCCAGCTAGGCGCCTAAGAATCTCTGCCGAATACGGCGGCGGGATATAAACATTGGCAATAATGCATTGTATAGTAGCAAGCTTACACAGCAAAAAAATGTACCTCCCCCCCGGATCAATAACCTGTTGGGAGCAGGAGAAACGTGCATGCTGTTTAATTAGGATACTCACTCCTCTTGCATAGGCAGAGTATGTGGAATGGTATTGGTGGATATACTGTCTAGAACCCAGGCTAGGAGTACCAGCAGGAGCAAAATGTGTCTCCTGCAGACACACAATGGCAGCCTTCATATCTTTAAGGTGCCTAAGCACCGCCAGCCTCTTCACCGGACTGCCCAGTCCCCTAACATTCCAAGAAAGAAATCTAATCTTAGCCATCAGAAATACAAAACATAAGTGCAAGTAGGAGTAACCATAATAACAGTCGTAAACCACCAGGGAGGAAAAAGGCAATTAACACACATTTATCAGCGACTAGCGACTGGGAAGTCGCATCACCTGAGATGTCCCAAGACTGGAGAGAAAAAAGTCCGACAGGAGCTGTCGCAGCTAGGAAGAGGCGCCCAGATGGGTGCAGACAGGTCGGAAAATAGTCCTTGTCCGTTGCGATCCTGAGAGAGAAAAAATGAATCAAAAAGAAAAAGAAAAGAAAAACAGTTAAACAGCAAAAAACCGTAGCATCTTCTGTATTAAAGCCCATGGGGCTCACACACGGGGAAGATAGCAGAATAATAGGCCCCATCCGAAACTTGGGGGCTGGGGGAAGGCCATGGAAACACCCAGAGAGGACTCTCCCAGATGACAAGCGGGGTTTCACATATGCAGACATGTTGTAGTTCTAGTAGGGTTACAGTGGAACCACAAACCTCAGCCTTCTGCCGGTCTTGTAAAAGTGGAAGTCCAGTCAGCCTGTTGAAATGTGCCGTTAGCGTGGAGGAGATCTTTGAAGTTTGGCGGCTTTGAGTGCGTTGTACTCCTGGTCAAGCCACTGTGCTGCCGCCGCGGGGCGATCAAAAAAGTGCGTTGAACCCAGTGCCGTAACTCTGAGTCTGGCTGGATATAGCATTCCATATTGAACGTTAAGGTCCCGAAGGCGTCTCTTAACTTCAAGAAATGTTGCACGCTTTTTCTGGAGCTCTGCTGAAAAATCCGGAAATAGTGAAATCCTGGAATTTTCAATCTCCATCTTGTCCGACAACCCCCACGCTTTAGAAAGAATGGTGTCTCTGTCTTTATAGTTGAGGAGTTTAAACAAGAAGGGCCTGGGACGATTGCCCGGAGGTAGGGGGCGAGACGGCACCCGGTGGGCACGTTCCACTGCAAAAAGCGGTGACAAGGCTTCTTTACCAAAGGTGGCAAGCAACCAATTTTCAATAAAGTTTTACCCTCAACACGTTCCGGAATCCCCACAGCGCGAATATTATTGCGTCTCATGCGATTTTCCATCTCATCAAGTCGCATAGCGTGCTGTTCAGTAAGATGGCAATTATATTTTAGATCCCTTTGCATGGGGGCCAGGTCATCCTCTACTGTGCTCAGTCTGCCTTCCAATGCAGCTGTTCTCTCCCTGAGCTTTTGCATGTCATGGCGGACAAACGTTATTTCAGCTTTAACCCCTTTAATGTCCTCAGAGAGGGCTGCAATAGAGTGATTACAGGAGGTGACAGCAGTGAATATGTCCCTTAGTGTAGGCTCATTTTCCAGCGCTGGGGAGGGGATGGTCTGTGTTTCAGGCCTAACACTGTCCCTGGGTGTACTCACTGTTTGCCATGCTGCAGACAATCCATCCTCATCCTCCAAGGGAACTGTGTCATCCGCCTCAGGAGAGCCTCCAGGGGTAGCTTGAGGAGAGGGCTGGCCCGCCAGGGCAACCTTGTATGATTTACCGCCATAGAGGAGCTTCTGTGCTGCTTCCTTGTATTGGTCTTTGGCTGCGCGCCGCGCACCGGCGCCATCTTGGCCTGGGGGGTCCGTCAGCCCCTTCCCTCCAGTATGGCGTCTGGACATCACAGCGAGGGTCCCGGGATGTACCGCGGTGGTCCGGGATGCTTCACCTAGCGTGGCAGGAGGTAGGGGCCCCGAAAACGGCGTTTCAGGGCAGACTGGAAGGATGGAATCACGGATGGCCGGCGGAGCTCAAGGTAAGCACGTCTTCCTACATTCGCCGCTAAGCCACGCCCCGAGGGTGCTACACTTAATAATTGACAATAAAGGCAGAATTACTCTGAAAAGATTGAGGTGTGCTTGCAATATATTTTCTTATTCTTGCTGTGATACCATCCGCAAGTACTTTAAAAGTGACACATATTGTTACCCAAGTCCAAAAACTCCACACAAATTTATGCTCAGCATCTTTATAAGGCACATACTGTAGCTTAGGATGTATATTGCATAATAATATAACAATAATATGTAGCAGGCATGTTGTAATGCAATTTCTCCATTTGGCCACAAGATGGAGACAGAGAGATGCTGACTTTTCCTTCCATAAAACTCACAGACACAAAGCACACTGGGAAAAAGGGGCTTTTCAGGAAGTGCCGAGGTAAATGAGGAGAGGGAAGTACTGAGGGGAGAGAAAAGAGAGAGAGAGAGAGAGACAGGTTCTCCACACAGAACTACAGAGAGAGTGCTGACAGAAAATCTGAGGAGCGTCTGTCTCACAGTAAGAGGATCTGTCAGTGTCTCCTTCCACCACTCGACCCCCACCTTTCTCCTGTCAGCTGTGTGAGAGACAGAGACCATGCTGCGCTGGTGAGGCTCCCTGCCTGTTCATGATTGGGTGAAGAGAGGAACCAATGACAGGAGGAGAGAAAAGCCCGGGAAAGGAGAGATGTGTGGAGAGTGAGGGAGATTTTTGGAGCTGAGGGGAGAGAGAGACACACACTGACACCAGAGAGTGTGTGACCTATTATAGAGAGAGAAAGCCAAGCCTTTCCAGAGACTGCCAGCAAAGAGAGTGTGGTGAGGTGACCAGACTGTGTGGTGGAACTCCACCAGAGAGAGAGACACACGATTTTCCTGAGCCAACCTGTAGGGTGCTACAAGAAGATAGAGAAGAGCCAGGATCAGTGTCACCCACATATTCTGCCACCGATAAGCTCAGGAACCCTGATCGATGACCTAAGCAACACCTAGCTCAGCGGAGATCGCAATATCCATCCAGGTACTGAGTCAGCCCCTGCCTCTTCCCCTTGCAAGTTTTGCTACCAGTGATCTAGATCAGAAGGGGATCCGATGCCTTACAACATCGCTAGGAGAATCAGGAGCCTGAACCAGCATCTGGGATTATCGTTGTGTCATTGCACAGATGACTGGTGAGAGGGTGCAAACCCAACATCCTTTTTGACACCATACTGACAGTGCATGCAGACAACAATTTGCCTTTTTAGTGTCACAGGGTGCTTGTTTGGAGCTGCCATCTCTAGTAGTTTGCCCTTTTAAATTTCTACCTAACAGAACATTCTAGAGGATTACTGCTCCATGCAAGCTTGTTTAAACCTATACTTTTAAAACAAGGGCCCCACTGTTTGCTAGCAGAAGACACAAGTATTCTTCACCTCAGAACCTGCAACATTACAGAACTGTGCTTACTGTACTTGTGTAACCCTTTTCTTTTTGTTGTGTGTTTGCCTCTCAAAGGTGTTTGTGGCCCAGAAGAAGCTGAGAAGTTTACAAGTTTTCTCTCCTCCCTCTCAGCACCTGTGTTAAGGGCATATAGACTACTGTTCTTTTCTAAATTTACAGTTGCTAAGTATTGAAGGTTGTTTTTTTCTAATGTATTAATGCTTTGCAGAAAGGTTTAACAGTTCCACAGCCAGGATAACAGTATTTTCCACATGTGTTTTTAAATGTGTTTGCAGTAATTTAATTTAACCAGGTGTGCCGGAGGGGCTGATGTCATTCTTGGGGTTGAGGTGGAGATCAGAGAACCCAAATTTACCAATCGGCTCCTTCGGGGGATGGCGCTACAAATATAACAATAGACCTAAAAGGATGAGCCCTGCCATTGTGATAAAATAAAGAACTACATTAAAGTCTACCATTAGGAACACTGCAGTACTTTCCTTAGCATCCATGATCAATATGCTGATAAAGTACTTGGGATGATGCAAAGGCTAAAGTAGAGTGAATAATACCTTTTCTTTACAGAAAATACTGCAGTGCACTTCTCAGTACATCATAAATAAATTGGCATTTACACAATTCTTTCTAAGGCACCACTAGCCCTTAAGCAAAGAATACAAAGACTTGCATGTGCCGCCTCATTATTTAAGGGCAGAACATGTCTAAGCAATATTTCGGTATGGCGCTGAGTCCCCATGGACACTGCAGATTTCTTAAAGGGTGAGAACTGATGTCTAGTTAGCACTAACCCATCAGACCAAGTCCTCCTCCCCCACCTAAAACTAACACTGCAGCACAAACAATAAGCTATTTACTTATTCTGGAGCTTTTGCTGTTGCCATGGAAACCCAGTCAAATGTATAAAACTGGGATGAGCAAGTTCTAGATACTCCGTAAGTAGAACACTCTAGTAAATAAAATAACAGAGAAGAACATGATACAATCCATAGACATAGCTGGTGTATTGCAATTATTTAAAGGAGAAGTATGGATTAAGCTTTTTGGCCATACTTCTGCTATGGATTACAGGAGTGTAGTTCGTTCTACACTCCTGTGATCCATTCCTGTTATGACGTCACAGAACCGTTCCAGGCTCTGAAAAGATTCCGACCATATGGTCTCGATCTGCCCAAAAGCCTGGAATGACAACTGGCTCAGCCTCTCATCAATCCGCTGAGAGACTGAGCCAGCCCCTCCCGCCCCCTCCACAGCCCAGCACTCCATTGAGTGTTAGAGGGGAGAGCAGAGAGACACTGACTGACAGTCACAGCTCTCTGCTCAGAGCAGAGGGGAACTGAGAGATCAGCAGTGTTTGACCACTCAGTTCTCACCGCAGAGCCGGAGGAGGGGAACATATGTAGCATAGGATTGATGCTGCATCCACCTAGGTGAGTATAATTGTTTATTTTTTTTTTCAAAGTCCAAACTACTCTTTTAATACATTGCTGGAAATTGCAAGGAATATGTGCTGAATATGGAGCTGTGACCTGTGACAATCATTCCCACCCGGCTGGTGCTCATGTTTTGGGGGGCGGCGGCAAACCAACACCACCCCCGTGGGAGAAAGACGAATGGGAAGTCAGCGATCAGAAGACTCCTAACCTTGGGAGGCAAGTGATGAGTCCTGACTGGGATGATATTCCAGTCTCCCCTTCTCCTCCCTCCACTGTCTGAGTCAAGGAGTGCTGGATGTGGCTGTGGGTAAGCCATCCCTGCTGCACACATTGTTCCTATTTGGGCTTTTCCCTTCCTTTCCCTCGCTCCTCCCAGCCGAACAGGAAGTGGGTCCTAAGACTCCCTGACCAATTGGGTCTCAGGACCTGCTTCCTGATTGGCTGGGAGGAGAATCAGGAAGACAATAGCGAATATTAATTTGCTATTGTCACACAACTGGGTGGGCTCTGCACCCTGAGCCCGTCCTTTTTTTAAGCCAATTAGAGCCTCCAGCTCTAATCGTGTGCTTAAAAAAAAAATCCCAATGGAATCCATGTGCTGGTGCCCTACATGTAGATTAGGGGCCGGACGCATGGATTAAGGGACAGTGCCCTTGTGCCCCTTATGGACGACCTGCCACTGCTGTGTACTGTGTTATCGGCATTGTGTCACACTTTAATGTGTCTTATGTTAAGGCAGCCTATTAATACTGATCCGGCTGCTAACACCTTGGAACAAACATAAAAAATGGACAAGCAGCAATTTATCCAACACAGCACAAACCTTTTTTTTTTTAAAAAAACCCTGTTACATTGCTGGTTCACCCGGGATCGCACAGGAACGCAGCAAGCTTTGCTGTACAATTCCTGCATATTCCCATGTGCAGTTTTTCAGCCCAATTTGATTGTGCCGCAGATCGCACCAGAACACAGAAAAAGTAATGCATGTACTACTTTTAAAAGTGAGCCACACCAAATGCCATGGTATTGCGGCACTATATGATTTGGTGCCCAGAAACACACTGCGCTTATGATCTGTGTTTAGGGTGCCATTAACAATGCATTGGCAACCACAGCAGAATGCAAGGGGGTTGCATTCCTGCATGGTTATACAAAAAAGTGCAGTGAAAAATAACACATATGAAATAATAAGTACAAGTTCACAAAGTAGCAAGTCCAGTGACAAATATTGTGACAAACGTCATTTTCAGTGTAGCATAATATGCTGCTGGATCCCACCACCAGAAGATAAGTTGGCCGCTCAACTCACCTATATGACCCAGGAACCAACAGGAAGATCATATAAAGCATTCCCCTTGGGGTAAAATCCGAAGACAAACACATCACTGGGAGAAGGCAACATAAAAGTGCTCTCTGTATCCAATCATTTATTGAAAGGAACATAGAAAATGCACTCACATAAGATGGCACTCATCCCAGTGCATATACTGGTTGTGACATTTGTCCCAATATTTGTCACTGGACTTATTAAGTTTGCTACTTTGTGAACTTGTACTTTTATTTCATATGTGTTATTTTCTGCTGCACTTTTTTTGTATAATATTGCTCTTCTGGGTATTGTGAAAACTACCTACCAGTTTTTAGCTTGCAATTTTATATTACATTTCCTTTATTATATGCCATTGCACTGATTGGTTTTTATTTTAGTATTCCTGCATGGTGCAGGAAACACGCATTGAACGCACCTTTCCTACACCTTGTTTTTGTGCAAAACGCCCCTCAGCTTCAAGCTTGATGATACGTTGCCATTTTGCCAAGTGGTTGGAGGCTGGGTTCCCAAACAGGAACACTGCAAACACTTTGTAGGATAGCAGCCCTGTGTCCTTATTATGGATGTAGCACCTCCCCTGCCGATCCCTGGAACCAAGGTGGTAACCCCCGGAGCCAGGGTGGGCTGACATTTTACTTCAGAGTATAGGTCGTTTAGGCAATAGTGACATGTAACTATAAACCAAAGAAAAATTGTGTATATACTACGCTGTGAAAAAACAACTGTTTTGCAACTTAACAGCCAACACTGCTGTAGACCAAAGCATAAAGGTACAAAAAAACTAAAAAGTGTAGCACTATATTGCAATGTATAAATACAAATATATGTGAAACATAAATGTATATAGAGTACTAGTTATCAACCATGTATGATAAGTGAGTCCAGCAAGAAAACGGAAACAAGAAAAAGTTCAATATTAGTATTCTGGTGATCCGCTCTCCACCTGCTCTGAGACATACAATAAATAGCAGCTAAACTCAAAATCAGTTTACTGAATCAGATCAGGCAGCAAATGTGACTGGTTGCTAAAGGTTGCAGTGTATCATTATCACTCACTGACTGGCTGCTAGAGGTTACAGCACACATTATGGCTCACTGATTATTTGCTAGAGGTTCTGATTGGTGGGTTATGCACATATATTCTGTTTTGCCACTGTGCCACTTTATCACATGCCTGACGAAGAAGTCCTGTGTGACTCTGAAATGCTGCACTTGTCTTTGTGATGTGATCTATCCGCAACAAAAAGATTTGGACGACAACTGAGGATTCCTTGTGTGCTGGCCAATATGTACATTGACTTGGTGTTTCAGGTATCCAGCTGGTAATCGCTGCAGCACCCATTACTGATGAGCCTAGGCTATATCATCCCAGCTTGACTCCACTAATCCTAGTGCCAATGGGGACTCCTTTCCTGACCCGTCCAGGTCAATCTCACCAGATCCAGATGCTCCTGGCAGAATGACAACAACTCCTGTAGCTCTGTACGTCAAAGCACACCAAATCAGCCATAACATTAAGATCACTGTCAAGTAATGTATATAACATTTCATTACAATGGCATCTGAAAGTCAGTGGGATATATTAGGCAAGTAAACATGTTGTCCGGGAAGTAGATATGTTGATAGCAGAAAAAATGGACATCACAGTTTGTTGTATCTAGCGCTGCATAGCCACAGACCGGTCAGACTGGTCAGCACATACTGATCATGTATTCACAGACAAAAGAACTGGACCATGGAGCAATGCAAGAAGGTGACCTGGTGGAATGAATCACATTTCTTTTACATCATGTAGATGGCCCGGTGTGTGGGCATCCAGTATGCACTATGGGAAGAAGGCAAGTTGGCAGAGGCAGTGCGATTCTTAGTGCAACATTCTGCTGGAAAGTTTCTACCCATTTCCCCCAATGAAGGACACAGCAGTGCCAAACTGATGGCAGATCCCCTCCAGGCTTTTTTAGTCAGCCCCCTGCTTAGATGACAGTGACTGAAGTAGGCTAAATATAACTAAAATACATTGAGAAACCGACATTTGTCATTATTTGTAATTTGGTTTTTAGAAAAATAAAAAATGGCTGCTGAGTCTAAAATGCCCGAGCCTATTTTTTGCTCCAGTCCAGGCCTGGTGGAATCTGCTGGAAAAACAAGTCTGATCCATGAAGGCCCTACCTCACAACTTACAGGACTTAAAGTGGAAGTAAACCCTATTTTTACAGTTGTACCTACCGGTAAGCCTATAATAAGGCTTACCCGTAGGTACTGTGAATATTTCTAGTGGCATCCATGCCACGATAGCTCAGGGCTGTTTTGGCAGCAAAAAGGGCTGTTTGGTGGCAAAAGGGGGACCTACTCCATATTCAGACACCCCAAGTCTCCTGCGAGGGGCGGTAGTCTCCCGCATTTGGAAGTTGGCTCCTGGACACCTGCGAGTACCCTGCGATCTCCCGGCTGCAGGGCTGATCCTGGGCAGCAGTGGTGTCATCCATGTGCCCCCCTCTGTTCTCCTCTGGTCCCCTGTCCTTCTCCTCTGCCCTCATTCCCTGCAGCCAGGTTCCCTCCTCTCCCGTGGGCTGCGGGGGATGTGTCAGGATGCAGAGTGGAGGAAGGGACCGGTAAATATGTAATTTACTGGCCCCTTCCTTTTCTTTATTAAATTGTAAAAATAAATTATAAAAAAAAACAATTACTGATACCACTCCCCCCTGCCCTACCAACACTGTCTACTACCCCAACCCCCTCCCCCCAAAAAGCATTGTGAAAAAAAAGTAAAAACAAATGAAATTGTAAAAAAATCAATACATAAGAATAAAAAACTACTGACACCATCCCCTGCCTTATGCCAACGACCAAACTTTTCGATGGACTAGGTCTGACAGTCTTCCCAACGGACTTTCGGTGGAATTCCGGCAGACTTTCTGAATGAACGGACTTGGACACACACAATCAAACCAAAGTCCAACGGATTCGAACGTGATGACGTTACTAGAATAAGGAAGTTCATAGCCAGTAGCCAATAGCTGCCCTAGCGTCGTTTTTTGTCCATCGGACTAGCATACTCACGAATGGATTTCTCAGTCCGGTGGAGTTTCGGGGGGAACATTTTAAACATGTTCTATTTCTAAAGCCAATGGATTTTTGGCAAGCAAAGGTCCGATGGAGCCCACACATGATCGAATTGTCCGACGGACTCATTCTGTCGGACCTTTGCTGTCAAAATGTCCAGTCGTGTGTACGCTGCATTACTGACACCGCCCACTGCCACATACCCCCCACCACCTTCCCCAGAAGCACTGTGAAAAAAATTATTTAAAAACATTATAAACAACACAACTGTAAAATATTATAATAAAAAAAAAAAAAAAAAAAAAAAACACTGACGCCGTCCACTGCTCTCCTGACACTGTCCACTACCCCCTCCCCCAATCATTGTGAAAAACTAAAACTAAATTATAAAATTAAATAAAAAAAAATGGTAAAAAAAGAAAAACAATTCTGACACCATCTGGCCCCCAAAAAATAATTTTGAAAAAAAAATACAAAAAATTTAATAGTAAAATAATTAAAGAACTACTGACATCGTCCACTGCCCTGCTGACACCATCCTGCATATAATACCCACCGCCGTACACACCACACTATTCTCCTGCACATACTACCCACCGATGGACATTCCACACTGTACATTCCCTATTTAACATTACTGCACATAGCTCTGTCCCTGATTTGGAGGGACTGTCCCTGATTTGAAGCAATGTCCCTCTGTCCCTCTGTCCCTCTTTCCCCCTCATCTGTCCCTCATTTTGGTCTGATCTATATAGTTGTATATAAAATGCACTTTTTATCTTTCAAAAAGTGTTTCCCAGTGCTAAACCTTTCACCAATTTCTAAATGGCTGCATTTGTACATTTTAAAAGCCATTATAAAGGAATAGTAATGGTAAAAAAAAGTCCTTATGTATTTAATGAACCTTTTTTTGGTTAATTCTCCTTTAAGGGGGTGTGGCAGGGGGCGTGCCCTATGCCTACATACATTTGTTAGTAGATGTCCCTCATTTCCATCTCAAAATGTTGGGAGGTATGACTGCATTCTGCACTATGTAAGTCATCTCAGACTTTTAAGCCCTTTAAGCCATGCCCAATATGTAGCACAATTTAAACCACACTCACATTCCTCTGCGGGGGGTGCGGAGCGTCAGAGTGTCTGGATATTAGGTGGCTCATTATAGTGTTATGGCTGATTGGTGTAAAAAAAATTTTTTTACAGAGACAACTTTTCATAGGAATTTCATGTTTACTGAACGTTTCACGTTTGAAATGCCACGGATAGCGCAGTTACTCAGAATCAGGCACAGCTTGCTGCTGACTAGGGATGAGCTTCGAGTTCGAGTCGAACTCATGTTCTACTCGAACATTGCCTGTTCGCCTGTTCAGCGAACAGTGAACAATTTGGGCTGTTCGCAGCAAATTCGAAAAGCCGGAACACCCTATACAAGTCTATGGGAGAAATGTAAAGTGCTAATTTTAAAGGGTAATATGCAGGTTACTGTCCTAAAAAGTGTTTGGGGACCCGGGTCCTGCCCCAGGGGACATGGATCAATGCAAAAAAAGTTTTAAAAACGGCCGTTTTTTCAGGAGCAGTGATTTTAATAATGATTAAAGTGAAACAATAAAAGTGTAATATTCCTTTAAATTTCGTAGCTGGGGGGTATCTATAGTATGCCTGTCAAGGGGCGCATGTTTCTTGTGCTTAGAACTGTCCCTGCACAAAGTGTCATTTGTGCAGGAAAAAAAGTCTTTTAAAATCACTTGCGGCTATTGTCGGGTCCCGTAATACAGAGAACACTCAATGAGTGTTCTCTGCATTAGCCGACAATTCATTCATTCATTGATAAAAAAAAAAAAAGAAAAAGCGTGGGGGTTCCCCTAAATTCAATTACCAGGCCCTTCAGGTCTGACATGGATATTAAGGGGAACCCCGTGTCAAATTTAAAAAAAAATTGACGTGGGGGTCCCCCTAAATATCCATAACCAGACCCTTCAGGTCTGATATGGATATTAAGGGGAACCCCGCATCAAATTTAAAAAAAAATTGACGTGGGGGTCCCCCTAAAAATCCATATCAGACCCTTTATCCGAGCACGCAACCTGGCAGGCCGCAGGAAAAGAGGGGGGGACGAGAGAGCGGCCCCCCCTCCCTCCTGAACCGTACCAGGCCACATACCCTCAACATTGGGAGGATGCTTTGGGAGTCTGTGACCCCTCAAAGCACCTTGTCCCCATGTTGATGAGGACAAGGGCCTCATCCTCACAACCCTGGCCGTTGGTTGTGAGGGTCTGCGGGCGGGGGGCTTATCAGAATCTGGAAGCCCCCTTTAACAAGGGGACCCCCAGATCCCAGCCCCCCCCTGTTTGAAATGGTAAGGGGGTACAAAAGTACCCCTACCATTTCACAAAGAAAGTGTCAAAATGGTTAAATAAGACAAACACACTTTTGAAAAATTTCTTTATTAAAAATAAAAAAAATAAAAAAAAGATTCCAGCGGTGCTAATCCACTCTTGCTATCCAGCGACGGGTCTCCGGGGTCCAGCGACGCAGGTTTCCGTTACATCAGAGGGGGCGGGGTCACCCACACGTCACTGGGGAACCCCTGGCTTTCCTCTCCAGCGTCAGAGGGGCGGGGTCAGGTGACGGGTGGCCCCGCCCTCCTAATATAAGAAACGTCAGCGCTGGGATCTCTGAAGTGTCTCCGGAGTGGAGACAGAAGAAGGATGTATGGACAGCGCTGGACTGAGAGATCCCCCGTCGCTGGTTATGATCATCCATTGATGGACCCCGGAGAACCGTCGCTGGATAGCAAGAGTGGATTAGCACCGCTGGAATCTTTTTTTTATTTTTTTTATTTTTAATAAAGGAATTTTTCAAAAGTGTGTTTGTCTTATTTAACCATTTTGACACTTTCTTTGTGAAATGGTAGGGGTACTTTTGTACCCCCTTACCATTTCAAACAGGGGGGGCGGGATCTGGGGGTCCCCTTGTTAAAGGGGGCTTCCAGATTCTGATAAGCCCCCCGCCCGCAGACCCTCACAACCAACGGCCAGGGTTGTGAGGATGAGGCCCTTGTCCTCATCAACATGGGGACAAGGTGCTTTGAGGGTTTACATACCCCCAAAGCATCCTCCCAATGTTGAGGGTATGTGGCCTGGTACGGTTCAGGAGGGAGGGGGGGCCACTCTCTCGTCCCCCCCCCTCTTTTCCTGCGGCCTGCCAGGTTGCGTGCTCGGATAAAGGGTCTGATATGGATTTTTAGGGGGACCCCCACGTCAATTTTTTTTTAAATTTGATGCGGGGTTCCCCTTAATATCCATATCAGACCTGAAGGGTCTGGTTATGGATATTTAGGGGGACCCCCACGTCAATTTTTTTTTTAATTTGACACGGGGTTCCCCTTAATATCCATGTCAGACCTGAAGGGCCTGGTAATTGAATTTAGGGGAACCCCCACGCTTTTTTTTAAAATGTATTTATTTTTTTATCAATGAATGAATGAATTGTCGGCTAATGCAGAGAAAACTCATTGAGTGTTCTCTGTATTACGGGACCCGAAAATAGCCGCAAGTGATTTTAAAAGACTTTTTCCTGCACAAATGACACTTTGTGCAGGGACAGTTCTAAGCACCAGAAACATGCGCCCCTTCACAGGCATACTATAGATACCCCCCAGCTACGAAATTTAAAGGAATATTACACTTTTATTGTTTCACTTTAATCATTATTAAAATCACTGCTCCTGAAAAAACGGCCGTTTTAAAAACTTTTTTTTGCATTGATCCATGTCCCCTGGGGCAGGACTCGGGTCCCCAAACACTTTTTAGGACAGTAACCTGCATATTACCCTTTAAAATGAGCACTTTAGATTGTGAACGTTCGAGTCCCATAGACTTTAATAGGGTTCTAAAGTTCACACGAAGTTTAGGTCTGTTCGCAGGTTCTGGTGCGAACCGAACAGGGGGGTGTTCGGCTCATCCCTACTGCTGACACACAGTGATAAAGGACTAGCACACACCAACCCACAATACAACCTACAAACATACACAAAAAGAACCGAACATGACAAGAGCTAGTGTGTTTGGTTTGTTTTTATTATTGCTAAGATTAATACACATTTAATTAGTTATGTGTGCTTTTTACTGCTTTAAATTATGGAGTTGCATTATTCAGAAATACAGAGCTATTATGTAACACTGAAAACATAACCTCCAGCAGTGATTTTTCACCAGGCAGGAATCAGTTTTCTTGCTGGGGTTTTATAATGCAAAGTAGCCAGGTTATTTAGTGATACATACTTACAGTAGAAAGACATGCACTCAAGGCTGGAGAATGGTACTATTTATATATTGGCAATTGTAAGCCTTTCCTTAATGGCTCTGTTCTCCGTAAGCTTGACAATACATTTTAGCAACATTTAAATTCATTTATCCCAGCATGCTATATTCTGATATGTATTTACATAGTGATATGCATTTGGATACAAAAAGTCCGATTCTGATGCGTGGCAGCCAGGGCTGCTGATAAGTCAGTAAAACCAGCCCTCCTGTACTGGGCCCGGATCCCATCAGTTCAAAAGGGGGGCCCGGAGCAAGAAAGCCAGCTGTACTGCCTTATTGAAGACACTGATTTACTTCTGCCTCCCCCTGCAGTGCTGCCAGCTTCTCCTCCTCTTTCTCCTTCCAGCTGCACTGGCAGATTGGTTCTAGCACATGCACCATTTCCATCTGTTGTCAGGGCCCCCCTGTGTGCCCCTTGTCCCCTCAGCGCTTCTGGCTTCCCTTCTCCCCCCTGTGTGCTGACAGCTGCTGCAGGCACACAGGGGGGAGTTTCAGGATGGAGAGCAGGGGAAGGAGCCAGGAAATATGTAATTTTCTAGCTCTTTCCTTTCCTGAATGAACATAATGGGGGTTATTTACTAAAGGAAAATCCACTTTGCACTGCAAGTGCACTTGGAAGTAAAGTCGCTGTAGATCCAAGGTGGACATCTGAATGATTCTGCAGCCTCCTGGGAGTTCAGTGTTGTGCCGTAGGAAGTCCTGATAACAGACAACATTTTAGCTTGCACATGATTGGATGATAAAATCAGCAGAGCTTCCACTCATTTCAGATCTACTCCTTAGATTTAGAGCGACTGCACTTCCAAGTGCACTTGCAGTGCAAAGTGGATTTGCCTTTTATAAATAACCCCCAATGAGCGATCGGTACCAATCACTCATGTGTGCATTCATCGCTCCATCACTGAAGCATAGTAAACTGTATTTACTATACTTCGGTTTGTGAATGAGCAGGAAGTCACAGAGCGCTTCCTATTCATTCAGCTGTGCAGCTGAGGTTGCAGAGAAAGGGACTGATAAAACTATGTTCTCAGTCCAGTTCGACCTGGGGGGGGGGGGGGGGAGGGCTGTCAGGTAGGCTGTATGGCGCCCTGTGATTTTTAACAGCAGCCCTGGTGGCATCATCTTGTAAACTTATTTTACTTGCACATATGGAAGCAGTCACTAGACAGACAACTATAATAAAATTAGTATACAGTACAGTGCACCATTTAATACATTTAAAGTGGTTGTAAAGGCAGAAGATTTTTTTATCCTAATGCATTCTATGAGGAGAGAGAGGGGGCAGGGCCTAGCCACGGCTGAAAAGACACCTGGAGCTGCAGCTCGGCTCAGAGGCCCCCATAGCAAACTGTTTGCTGTGGGGGCAGGATGGAGGGGGCCAGGATCACCAAAAAGGGACGGGAGAAAAGGAGGATCTGGGCTGCTCTGTGCAAAACCACTGCAACAGGGCAGGTAAGTATAACATGTTTGTTATTTTGAAACACACAAAAAACAAGACTTTAGTATCACTTAAATGCAGTTGTGTATTCCTGTAAGAATAATAAAATAATTGCTGACAGGCGGCAAGAGCAGAGTAAGTAAAGTGATGATGTTCACAAAAAGTGATGGTGTCTATGTTGTCTGGCTGGCAGTGAATTATACCAGCTACACTTTCCATGCAAGTAGGGCTGAAGGGTACTGTTTCTGGGACCCCTTGGCATACTGTGCATAGTGGAACTTTTATCCTGGAACAATGTGTTATGTACAGGGGGTAAATTCCAGCATATGTGGGGTTGAGAAACTTTATTTTGCTACAGGTTTCCTAGCATTGACTATTTTTGCCAGGAATGAACCCATTGTTTTCTTGTATTTGTTTATTTGTTCATGTAATGTAATTTTCTCCTGGGACTTGTAATGAGTGCCATACATGTCTAGGGGGAAGGTTTTTGTGTAGTCAGTCCTGTTTTACTCCAATATTGGTTCTGTGTGATGCTTGGGATAAATTTACTATCTACAGTCCTAAACTAATATACTAGTCCTGTCTGGTAATTCGGCGGGTTTGGGCTGAAATTGCTATATGCTGGTTCCAGAGTGGTGGAAGCTGTAGTTTGGCAGGGATACCCAGTCTGGTAAAAAGTTCCTCCACCCCAAACTCACTCATCCATGTCTTTATGGACCTTGTTTGTGCACTGGTGTGCAGTCATGTTGGAACAGGAAGGGGCCATCCTCAAACAGTTCCCACAAAGTTGGGTGTATGAAAGTGTACAAAATGTCTTGGTATACTGACGCCTTAAGTTCCCTTCACTGGAACTAAGGGGCCAAGCCCACCCCACAACATAATCCCCCCTCCACCAAATTATTTGGACCAGTGCACAAAAAAGGTCCATAAAGACATAGATGAGCGAGTTTTTGGTGGAGAAACTTGACAGGCTTGCACAGGGTCCTGACCTCTACATGATAGAACACCTTTGGGATGAATTAGAGTGGAGACTGCGAGCCAGGCCTTCTCGTCCAATATCAGCGCCTGACCTCACAAATGCGCTTCTGGAAGAATGGTAAAACATTCCCATAGACACACTCCTAAATCTTTTGGACAGCCTTCCCAGAAGGGCAGAAGCTGTTATAGCTGAATAAATATTTAACCCTATGGACTAAGACTGGGTTGCCTTTAAAGTTCATATGTATGTAAGGGCAGGCATCCCAATACTTTTGGTAATACTTTTGGCAATACTTTTGGTATGTACTTTCAAACCCAGGGAAAACCAAACTACATTTTTAACACTAGACAATATTCTTGTACCCTTAAAGCACTTTCACATGGTTGGCCAGTGGGTGGTAAAGAGAGGTGACTGAAAAACGATTTTACCACCCTCTGCCCACCCAAATTCTCATATTACAGCCTGCCTGGGCTGTACACATGCTGTGACTGCAGCAATTTTAGCTTGGGCTGCAAAGTGTGACAGGCAGTGAGATCACAGTTGCCGAACCACAACCACAAGCCAAATGCTTGCAGTTGTGTCGTGGTTCTGTAATCTAAAATTGCCATTTAGCAATTTAAAAAAAAAGGGTAAAAAACAAAACAAAACAGGGGTCGGGAGGTAGCAGTAGCGCCTCCTGAATGCCTGCTAGCCAGTGCTATATTTCAGATCGCTCTTCAGATCTACCTCCGGTGTGAAAGAGCACTATCTGCATTATTCTACATAACAGTAAAAATGTTCAAATGCGTCCCTCCCCTCTAATTTTGTTTGTTCAATCAGTGAATGATGCAATTTCTTTTAGTTGGGCCAACAAGACCAAACAGACAAAGAGATGGACCTGATAAAAAATAATTGTCTAGTAGTCTCTACTACTGGCATGGATAGATCTTCATTTTGCAGTAAAGGACAACACTGTAAAAACTGGTAAGTAAGGCCCTTTTCCCTTTAAATTGATGTCCTTTTTCCCCATAAATAGAGCTTTCTTTTGGTGGTATTTGATTGTCTCTGCAAAATAAATTTTTAGCGCTATAAACAAAAAAAGAGCAACAATTTTGGAAAAAAAACTATATTTTTTACATTTTGCTACAATAAACATCCCCAAAAATGTTTTAAAAAACAAATTTCTTCATTAGTTTAGGCCAATATATATTCTTCTACATATGTTTGGTAAAACAAAAATTGCAATAAGCGCATATTGATTGGTTTGCGTAAAAGTTATAGCGTCTACAAACTATGGGAAAGATTTCTAGCATTTTTATTATTTTTGTCTTTTCTACTAGTAATGGTGGTGATCTGCAATTTTTAGTGGTACTGTGACATTGCTCAGATACTTTTGATACATTTTTGGGACCAGTGACATTTAAACAGCGATCAATGCTATAAAAATGCACTGATTACTGTGTAAATGTCACTGGCAGGGTAGGAGATAACACTATGGGGCGATCAAGGGGTTAACTGTGCCCTAGTTAGTGTTTCTAACTGTATGGGGATATGACTGACTGGAGGAGGAGACATACCACTGTTCCTACAACAACATGTCTCCTCTCCCCTAACAGAACAGAAATTTGTGTGTTTACACACACAAATCCCCATGCTGGCTCTCGTGCCCACCTTTAGAACCACTTAAAGGCTGGATTCACACCTATGTAGTTTTAGTGCTTTTTGCATTTTGCAGATTTGCACTGCAGTCCATTTAACATGGTTTCCTATGGAACACGTTCTATAGAGCAAATCTGCAAAATGTAAAAAGCACTAAAAATGCATAGGTGTGAATCCAGCCTAAGGAAGAGTTTGTCTTTCAAAATGCTAAAAAATGCAACTGTATTTTTTCATAAAAATGTATGACAGTGTAAAGTGAAAATGCTTAGATATAGCGCAAATTGAAACAGAGTTAAACTCACAACACTGTATGACCGATGGCGGTCTTCCACTTACCCGGACAGAACACCAAGAACTAAGTTGAGCACGAAGAAAGATCCTATGATAATGAGAGGAATAAAATACAGCCAGTTCCAAGTGGCTCCTAAGGCATCATTGGTCTACAAAGAGAAATTAGAAAAAAGGAAGTGAATATAAATATCATGAACATATTCTATTAGTGAATGTAGTTCGATTCTAAGTTAGACCACCTTATATTTTTTATTAAAAAAGCAGCATTTTAAAAGTCAAATATTAATACCAGTGCTACTAATGGTGATTTTACTCTTCTCTTGTAGCCTGAAAAATCTTCATCGCCTAACATTTCCAGGTGCGGCACAGAAAGAGATACTGGTATCTGATACAACTATAAGTGTCTGATGCTGAAGATTCTAACAGCAAGTGTAGTTATACAAGTGAAGGTTCCATGTCAGCAGAACAGGTACATTCGTTTACCGGTACTTTTAAAGGTTGCCTTTTGTGTTTTTTAATACCAGAATCAATTAAAAAAACTATTTCAGGCAACACCTAAAAGTATTTAGTGAACTAGTGCTATGCAGTAAACACCTCAACAATGCCAATATCACAGCCTTCCCTCGGTTTACTTCACTTGTGTAGTTCCTGTAGAATATGTATGTGTGAGGACCTGGGGGTGGGAACAGGAAGTTATGAAGTGAAACTAGGAAAAGGTTCACATGCTGTTCACTGCTGGCTGGGAATAAACAAGTTCTCTAAACAATTCATCTGACTATTCATCATTGCTTTTACAAAATCCACATGGTGACAGAAGTGAGATCGCTGAAACATCATGGCTCAGAATCTACGTGGCATACAACCCCCTAATCTTTGATGACATTGCTAACAACTGTATATTGTACTTTGTTATTGTTCCCTGCTATGCTGTACTCCTTGTTGGTTCTATATTGCACGTAATTTATATATTCATACCTTGTCTTTAAAAGGGGTAAGATGTAGAATATGTATGTGTGAGGACCTGGGGGTGGGAACTGGAAGTAGGAAGCTATGAAGTGAAACTAGGAAAAGGTTCACATGCTGTTCACTGGGAAAAAACAAGTTCTCTACAAGATTCATCTGACTATTCATCATTGCTTCTAAAAAATCTACATGATGACAGAAGTGAGATCGCTGAAACATCATAGCTCAGAATCTACGTGGCATACAACCCCTAATCTTTGATGACATTGCTAACAACTGTCTGAAATTCAAAAGAGAATGGGACGTGTACCGCAAAGCAGGACTATCAGACAAGACAAAAAGGTACAAGCTTTCACTCAATCTCAATTTCCCTAGTTCAGATGCACTAGATAAATAGGAGTCATTTCATTTTCATGACAATGAGGACAAAGAGGAACATTCTAAAAGGGCCACTAAGTAACTAAAAAGAGAGGCAGAAGTATTTGTGGTGCAACAGAACAAAAGGCAATGCAACAACTGTGGTAGTAAACAGGCTACAGAGTGCAACAAGTGTCCGGCTTTTAACAAAAGGTGTAACTCATGCAACAAATGGAATCATTTTGCAAAATGTTGTAGGTCCAAGCCTCAAAATAGAAGTGCGTGGATGACACAATCTAGTGACACTAAACAACAAAGTGTGCACAGAATTAATGAAGTGGAAAGTGATAAGCAAAACTGTTTTCATTGTGAAAGTATGGACCTAATTGTAAATAAAGGAGAAATATTCACCACCTTCTCAACTCCATGGAACAAACATGTCAAAATTGACACTGGTGCCAAATGCAATGTCATGCCCTTATCCACATTGCATAGCTCTGACCCCAAAGCTGAAATTGATTAGTCAAATAAAGTAAACCTGACAGCTTATGGTAGTCAAACAATTCAGACACTGGGCACTTCTACCTTGGACCTATCAGGGGACAGTTTGCTATTCCACATTGTGGATAGAAATATTAAGAGCCTGTTAGGCTTACCAGACAGCATGCATTTAAATCTAATCCAACTCAGTCCAGAAGTACATGCAGTACAACAGGCTCCTGAGATGACCGCATATGAGGACTTTTTTTGAACTGATACTGTTGGTAAGCTTGCAATTATGTATCACATGCACTTAGATGAAATGGTACAGCAAACAGTGTGTGCTCCTTGAAGGATCCAACTGGCTATAAAAAGACAAATTCTTCCAAGAGTTGGAAAGAATGACTAGACTGGGCATCATTGTACCAGTGCAGGAGGCTACCCCCTGGGTGTCTGTCATGGCAGCAGTAATCAAGAAAGATTGCACTGTCTGCATATGCATTGATTCTGTGCACCTCAATAAGGCTCTCCTAAGGCCTTATCACTCATTAAAAACTGTAGAGCAAGTGATCGCTGATATGCCACAGGCAACATTCTTCAGCATTCTATTCGCATCCTCTGGATGAGGAATCATCATTACTCACAACATTTATGACCCCATATGGGAGATACAAATACCTACAGATGCAATAAGAAATTTTAACTGGAAGCAAAGTCTTTCAGAAATGTATGGAATAGCGCTTTGCTGAACAGCCATGTGAAATAGTCATGGATGATATCTTGATTTGGAGATCATCCATTGAGAAACATGACAAATTACTTAAATGTGTACTAAACTGTGTCAGGGCCATCAATATGCAACTCAACCCTACCAAATGTCGCTTCAGGGTCTCTGAGGTGCCACATGTTGGACACCTTCTCACGGATAAAGGTATCAAGCCTGACCCAGAAAAAAACCAAAGCCATCCATCAAATGCCTGCTCCAGAGGACAAACATAGATTGCAAAAGTTTCTTGGCATGACCAATTACCTCTCAATGTTCATTCATCAGTACACTGAGATAACATCTCCACTCTGTCAGCTTCTGCGCCATGATGCCGACTGGTGATGTACTGAACAACATGCTGTTGCTGTAGATACATTGAAAGCACAATTATCCAGTCCACCTGTCCTACAGTATTTTAATGTGCATAAGCAGGTGGTAAGGATGGAGACAACCTGTGGGTTTGACAAACTGGCCATGGTTCACGGAAAGGCATGACAACCAAACAGCTATGTTGTCCATTCTGATGGTAGGATCTATCTAAGAAATCGTCATCACCTCCTACAGGTACCTGAATTATACTGTACTGCCACTGCCCATGTGCCTTTGATCACTTGAGGACCCCAAGCACAGCCAGCTGCTGCTGTGCCAACTGACACTTCCAACAACAGATGCAACACACAGCCAACTTATGATGGCGACAGGAAAGAGGTTTCAGACTCACAAGCCCCACAAGCTTTTACTCGATCTGGAAGAGTGTGTAAACCCAATCCAAAGTTCCAAGATTTTATCACACACTGATTTTTACCCAGTATTTTGCTTTATATTGTACTTTGTTATTGTTCCTTACTATGCTGCACTCTTTGTTGGTTCTATATTACACTTCATTTATATATGCATACCTTTTTTTTTTAAAGGGGAAAGATATAGAATATGTATGTGTGAGGACCCAGGGGTGGGGACAGGAAGTAGGAAGTTATGAAGTGAAACTAGGAAAAGGTTCACATGCTGTTCATTGGGAAAAAAAAAACAAATTCTCTACAAGATTCATCTGACTATTCTTCATTGCTTCTACAAAAATGACATTTTCCTTGAGAACACGAGCACACACCTCTATATAGACACAGTAGGAGGGTAGTAGGTGTTGTGTAGTGTAGGTAAGTAGTATATTTCTTGAAGCCAATGTTTTTAACTTCCTCCATCTCTCTCTGTTTTATGCATCACCAATAACATTGAAGCTGCCATGGAAGAATTCATTCTGATTTGATGCTGTGAGAAACATCCTATCACTGGCATTTTTTACAACTTGCTTTATCTGTGTGAGACAGTAATGAAGGTGTTCCATCATCACCAGGCAGGTGGGTTCCAGGATCACCAGATTTCAGATTATGTCCCTGTTGGAGCAAAATTAACTGACCAACAGTCTGCCCATTGCCACAAACACAAATCCTAAACCTATAAAAAATCATACATTGCAAACGTCCCCTGTTCAGTATTTCTGTAGACTGGCAAGTGATAGTGTGCTTGGGCAAATGAATGCAGTGGTCCATTCATTAGGACATACACAACATTACCAAAAGTATTGGGACACCTGCCTTTACACGCACATGAACTTTAATGGCAACCCAGTCTTTGTTCATAGGGTTCAATATTGAGTTGGCCCACGCGTTGCAGCTATAACAGCCTCAAATCTTCTGGGAAGGCTGTCCACAAGGTTTAGGAGTGTGTCTATGGGAATGCTTGATCATTCTTCCAGAAATGCAATTGTAAGGTCAGGCACTGATGTTGGACAAGAAGGCCTGGCTCGCAGTCTCCACTCATGAAGACACGGATGAGCACGTTTGGGGTGAAGGAACTGAGTCTTGACCTCAACCCGATAGAACACCCTTGGGATGAATTAGAGTGGAGACTGCGAGTCAAGCCTTCGCATTCAACATCAGTGTCTGACCTCACAAATGCGATTCTAGAAGAATGGTCAAATATTCCTATAGACACACTCCTAAAACTTGTGGACAGCCTTCCCAGAAGAGCTGAAGCTCTTTTAGCAGCAAAGGGTGGGCCAACTTAATATTGAACCCTACAGACTAAGACTGGGATGCTATTAAATTTCATGTGCGTGTAAAGGCAGGTGTCCCAATATCTTGGTAATATAGTGTACCTAAAGCTGAAATGTATTAGGTCAAATGGCTCATGTAAACAAACTAAGACTATTTCTAGCATGCAGATGAGAATAGACGCTTGCTTTCATAAATCATTTTATTTATTTTTAATACAAAGCAATGTAAATTTTGCTGAGGTGAAAAATATTAAAAGATTTTATTTGACTCTTGTCCACTTGCATGTAAAAAAACAAAAACAAAGCTTAAAAAACGGCATTAATAAACAAGTGTTTGAAAATGGCGTGATATTAACATGTCATTATAATAGCATGCTTAGTCCTGCTGGTTTGAGCAACATAAAGTTCACAGTAACTATTAATGAATGAATACAGGCCCACTGGCTGGGCCATACAATATGAAAGCAGAGGAGATGATGGCATAGCCCGGGCACTGTGCCCTCATACTCCTCCTCCTCTTCTCTAAGTGCTGACACAGAACACATAGACCCTAATAGCAAGCAGCATGGGAGCACAGCTGCTCATGGCTTAGCTGGCACTCACAGATCTTTGCCAACAAACATTCACAGGCCAATTACATTAATTAACAAGGGAAGGAAAAGGGGAGTGAAGATCAGGGCGGGTTTGGAGATAATGTGAAATGAATTAGGACAACCAAGAAACAACTCTCTCTATGAGTCAGGTTCATGCTGTGTGATGTGGCACCAGCAGACACCAAGTACACAGCATCTAAGAAGAAAAATACATTAATTCAACAAAACACTGAAAAGATCAAAGTGCAGTATTCATAGCAGCCAATCAGAATCTACCCTGCTCTATCTTCGGTGAAGTTAATTCTAACTGGTAGTTACTGGTCACTGCACTTTTCTCATAGTTATGTACATAGCTACATATTTGGTCTATATAGTTAATCCTTTGTGTGTCCTCTGTCCTAGCCCCACATTTTTGATTGAATAATCCCAAGATTAACTCCTTTCCAATTTAAAAATTCCCATATATTATGTAGACCAAGTATAATATCTAAACGTTTTTTTGGATAAAAAGTTAAGATTTGCATATAATGTCAGCAAGCTACAGCTCTGTAATTGATTACTGTTTTCACTAAAGCCAACCTTTGCTTATGCAGTCTGACATGCCCACAAGTGTGACAAGCTTACTTTAAAGAACAAAGGTACGCTTATATTTTTTTTATTATTATACAGCATTTATATAGCGGCAAAAGTTTGCGTGGCGCTTTGTTAGGGCATACAGTACAATTACAATCTAGGAGGGAGGGTCAAGTGATACACAAGGGTAAAACACTGTGGGGGATGATCTAACGAAGAAAATTAAAGTACAGTTGTTATGTGGAGGCAGGATAGGCTTCTCCGAAGAGAAAGGTTTTCAGGAATCGCCTAAAAGTGGATAGATCTGGAGATAGTCTGACAGATTGGGGTAGGGAATTCCAGAGGATGAGAGAGGCTCAGGAGAAGTCCCGGGGGTTAGTATGGGAGGAGGTGATGAGAGAGCAGGTGGTCTTGGGAGGAACAAAGAGAATGATTGGGTTGGTATTTTGAGACTAGGCTAGTGATGTAGCTGGGGGCAGAGTTGTGGATGGCTTTGTAAGTTATTGTTAGTATTTTGAACTTCATATGTTGGGTGAGTGGCAGCCAATGGAGGGATTATCAGAGAGGGGTAGCAGACGCTGAGCAGTTTGTAAGGTGGATGAGTCTGGCAGCAGCATTCATAATGGACTGAAGGGGGGGTAGCCTATTTAAAGGTAAGCCAATGAGGAGGGAGTTGCAGTAGTCAAAGCAAAAGATAACCAGGGAGTGAATCAGGAGCTTTGTAGTTTCATTGGTTGGGAAGGGACGTAGTTTTGAGATGTTGCAGAGGGTGAGGAAGCAACTTTTGTAAAGGGATTGGATGTGGGGCCAAAAGGAGAGTTCCATATCCAGGATAACACCTAGCACCCTGGCATGTGGGGATGGGTGAATGGTTGTGCCATTGCTCTTGACAGAGAGGTCAGGGGAAGAGGCACATGAGGAGGAAATATTATGAACGCGGTTTTGGACAGGTTGAGTTTGAGGAAGTGGTGTGACATCCATACAGCTATATATGTTAGTAAGTTAGTGATGCGTGAGGAGACTGATGGACTGAGCTGAGGGTTGGAGAGATACCAAAGCCATGGGAGGCTATCAGCTGACCCAGGGAGAAAGTGTAGATTGAAAATAGGTGAGGTCCAACAACAGGGGACCCGAGGAGGAAGAAGAATTGTAAGTGAAATTGAAGGTACAGTGGGATAGGTAGGATGAGAGCCAGTGAAGAGCATAGTCACGGAGACCGAGGGAGTAAAGTTTATTGAGGAGGAGGGGCTGGTCAACCGTATCAAAAGCAGTGACTAGCAATCTCCTGGGCAGTGAGTGAGTTTGTGGGTGGTGGTAGAGAGTAGAGAGGTAGAGAGTTAAAGGTAGAGAAGAGTTGATGGTGACTGGAAGAGAAGGTGTTAATGAGAGTGATAAAATAGATCTGCTTGGCAGTGTGAAGGCAAAAATGTTATTTTGAGAGACTTAAGCCCCATACACAATATCAGATTTTCTGCTGATTTTTTCCTTCAGATTTACCAAAACCATATAATATGAGGTCAAACCTTAGGAGTTTCAATTTGTATGCAGTCAGGCAGGCCCTTGCACTACATGTTTTTTGTAAATCTGAAGGACAAAATCTGCAGAAAATACGATAGTGTGTATGGGGCTTTAGTCTTATGCCACAGATGCTTAAGAGCACGGCTACATTTTTTGAGACTTCTGGTGTCATCTGTTTGCCAGGGTTGTAGGGGTCGAGGCCTAATTCTCAGCATAGTGAAGGGGGCAAGCTCATCCAGGGTTGAAGACAGGTATTTGTTGTAGACAAAAGTGACTAGGTTGGGGCAGGACAGGGGTGAGATTTTGTCATAGAGGTGGTAGCAGAATAGAGAAGAGAAGGGTTGAAGTGGCGAAGGTTTCTACGGTTGATGGTTAGGTGATTGGAGGGAAAGGTGGTGGAAGACAGGGAGAGAGAGAAACTAATAAGGTGGTGATCAGAGAGAGGAAAAGGATTGTTGGAGAGGTTGCATGGAGTGCATAGGTAGGAGAATACAAGGTCAAGGGTGTTGCCATCAGAGTGAGTAGAAGCCTGTACCCATTGCTTCAGGTCAAATAAGGTTAGACTAAGAAGTTTAGAAGTAGCAGGAGTGTTTATATTAACAGAGATGTAGAAGTCGAACTGTGGGATTGTGGGAATTTCAGAAGAGAGAATGTAGGGTCATCAAGGAAAGTCGATAATGGTCCAGGGGGCTGGTAGATCACAGAAGTTCTACAGTTGCCCTTTAATCAATTCCCCTAATCTCATTGATTGCTTCCCACTTGAACAAATATTTCCTTCTCCTCCCAACACTGCACAGCCTTTCCTGAAAAAGCACCTCTGCTGGGCCTTCTTCCCAGTGAACATTCATGCTGCGGGCCTTCGTTCCAATGACATCAATAAAGAGGCACTTTTCTTCCCACCGACACCAATGATGAGGCATCATGCCTTCCACTGACATCCACATTGCAGGACTATTCCTCCCACTGATACCTGTGATGGGGCACTATTCCTTTTACTGACATCAGCAATGGGGTACCAGCTCTCTCTGTCAGGGAAATGGCTGTGGAAGTACTGGCAATCTTGCCAGTTGAAGAAATGGGCACCATGGGCGCACCATAGGTGGTTCCCCCTGCTGGCCTATAAACGACTGCCTCTGTCTGACCCAAGTTGCTGGATTGTCGTCAGATTCCTGTGTCCCTGAAAACTCTGTGTGAGTACTTGGATTTCCTGTTCATTGACTCGGCTCGTTCCAGACCTGTTGACCTCCTCTCCTGGCTCATCCCCTGGCATACTCCTGGACCTTCCTTCTGCCTGATTAATCTGCATAACCCCGGGCTTGCTATATGGTCACAAGGTGCTCCCTTCTGGATCCATCCAGATCCTGATGGCAACCCGTGCTTCTTTGGGCTGTATACCTTCTGTGGCACTTTCAGAGGTATACCACACCCAGCCACAAGGGGGAGCCCCTCTCTGAAAATTAAAAAAGAGATAGAGGAGGCGCCTCTGGGTGTAGATTTTAAACAGTTTTAATATACAATAAGGATTTCTAGTAATGCACTCACATTTCAGTAGTTAAAAGAAGGCATGGAATGATATCCCAAAAACTTGGGGCTGGCCTTGGTGTGATCTATCCCTTTAACCCATTTATGTGCGTCCCATGGTGCAGAATAAGAGTTGGTTCAGCTGGCTGTGAAGGGGTCTAAGCCCCCTACTACTCCTCTCTTTTTTCTCTCCAGTATTTGGGAACATGGTTTCTGTTCCCTTGTGATGGAAGCCCTGAGAGTGGATTATCCCCATCCTTTCCCCTCCCCTCTCACTTCTCCCTCCCCATTATCACCAATCATTCTTCTTTGAAAGAATTTTTATAGACTTCTCTGTGATCTATCTTATAGACTGTAAAAACAGGAACTTTTGATACTTGGATACTCACATGCCAAAGAAGTGTGAACTCCATGAGAGTCGCAGTCGCGGGCTACCACATAAGTCAGGTCCGGGAGCTGAGGGAGGAGCTCAAGGAGGGAGGGAAAAGGCCAGGGAAACGCGTCGGGATGACATGCACCTATTTATTACGTTCCTTACTCGGTTTATATACCAATAGGTTTTTACTTATGAATTTTGTGACTTTGTGCATTTTAAATGGATGTTGCACCTTTTAAGGATCATCTGCCCTGTATCACTTGGGGGTTTGTTACTATGATTACTATATATCAATTTGGTTGTTAATTACCATCAGTATTTGGATTATTTATTGTGCTGTTATGCTATTGTTTATCAATAAAATGGTTTGATATATGGTGACTGATCCTCTGGCCTCACTGCTCACCTCACTCAAAGTCCCAACTTCCTGTTTTTATGTATGCATAGGGATGGAGACTTGCGTCCCACCTTTTCGCTTCTTTAAATATCTTATAGACTGTGGTCTATATATATGCCACCTAGCACTACAACATTACAGGATACCACTGTATTAGTAATTTTGCACCTTTTTACTTGTATAACCTCTCTACAAATTGGCTTTGGATCAGGTACGTGACACTGACACCAACAATGGGGCACTATTCCTCCAACTGACAATATGTCATTTTTTTTACTCCCACTGACCAACATGCCTGGGGCAGTGATTACTCCCACTGATGCCAGGACATTTTCTAATTCCATTGGCCACAGTCCAGCCTGCCAAAAGTCAGATGGGCAATAAACTAGCCTTTTATTTAGAAAGTTAATAGATTGGTGATAAAAGAATATAAATAAATGCACAACCGTTTATATCCACATGCCCAAAGACTCACCATGGGGCCATTAAGCACCGCATCTTGTGATGGAGACAAAAAACTGAACAGACATGGATGTCACAAAAGTAACATCCATTCTATTTTGCTATATATCAGCAGGGGATCTGTTCACTGATGCTCTACTGATCAGAACAGATGCCAGCCATGTGAAAGGATAATAGGGGAATAAATGAACAGCACAGTATTCCAGTTTAACCAAATGGTGCATACTATATTCAAGTTCTTTCACCCTAACATAAACGCTCAGTGCAGGGTGTAAAGGTATAGTGCTACAGTTCTTTTTCTAGACTATGTCATGGCTGTTTTGTGTAATTCTGTGTAGAGTTGGTGAAATGAGCACAGAAAAAATAATTTTCTATAAATTTCTTGTTGTCCCTGTCCATAGCCGGTGACCGGATAAATACGCTGTCTTATAATACTCAGGTAAAAGTCTTCTCAGGTAACACGCGAGCTGTAACAGACCAGACAAGACAGAGATTTTCACAGAAAGCCCTGGGGAGTCTTAGTCAGCAATGTTTTCTGTCATATTGGGGCTGGCTGCAGTGTGAGGAGAATGTGAACAAGACGGTGAGCTGTCTATTGCGGAGACCTCGGCACCATACTGTAAGTAATGAGCCAAACAACATAAACCCTTGGGTATATGGTAATGTAGTAACAGTGTAATAACACTGAGACCTTCCCACCATATATAATGCACAGAACAACAAACTCTTTGGCATATAGTAATGCAATAACAGTATATTAACACAAACACCTTAAGTAATGAACCAAACATTATAATTCCTTTGGTATACAGTAATGTAATACCGGTGTAATAATATGGAGACCTCAGCACCAGATTGAACCAAACAACATAAACCCTTTGGCATACAGTAATGTAATAATGTTGTAGTAACATGGAGACCTCAGCATAGATCACCTCTGGTCACTATGTCACTATCTCCCTTTTAGGGTGGTCTGTGCCCTGTCTCCAGCCATTGTGGGCTGGATGTTCTCTCCTGGCACGGCTATATAAAAGTGGGGGAAAATCTGATAGCCGTGAAGAACCTTATTCAGTGGTGGTAAGATAGCCATATGCTCCCCCTCAGTGGGCCCTAGCTTGGACCTGGTTCAGCAGTGTCAAAGGAATGGACTGTGTAAGTAGCCTGTGCAGAAACTCAGACTGTATGTACCTTGTTTTTATGGAGATGATTGGTGCATCATTATGTGGACTTTGTGATATTAGTTATTATCACGTTAAAGCGGAGGTCCACCCTAAAGTGGACCTCCGCTCATCGGACCCCTCCCCCCTTCCGGTGCCACAATCGGCACCTTTCAGGGGGGAGGGGGGTGCAGTTACCTGGATAATCCAGGTAACTGCACCCACTTCCGGGATAGCTCTCTGCGGAAAGGGGCGTAACTTACTCCCCTTTCCGCAAGTGCCCGCCCCTTCCCGCAAGTGCCCCGCTGCCTGCTGGGAAACACACAGATCCCAGAGGCAGCGGGGAGCGTCCTTATTGCGCAGCGCGATTCGCGCATGCGCAGTAGGGAACCGGGAAATGAAGCTGAAAGGCTCCATTTCCTGATTCCCATACCCAAGATGGCGGCGGCAGGACCCGAGAAACGATCTACAGATCGGCTTCGGGTGCCGACATCGCGGGCGCGCTGGACAGGTAAGTGTCACTATTTTAAAAGTCAGCAGCTGCAGTATTTGTAGCTGCTGGCTTTAAAAAAAAAAAAAAAAACGCGGAGTCCCGGTGGACTCCCGCTTTAAGGTGACACTAAGTAATTTTCTTATTCTTCAAAAATAATCCATACTTCCACTACATAATTGCCCTGTAATCTATTTTACATGAAATTGCTTCTTAAGCCCCATATACACTATCAGTTTTTCTGCTGAGTTTTAACTTCAGGTTTACCAAAACCATGTAGTGCAAGGGCCTGCCTGATTGCATACAAATTGAAACTCCTAAGATTTGACCTCATATTATATGGCAGTGATGGCGAACCTTGGCACCCCAGATGTTTTGGAACTACATTTACCATGATGCTCATGCACTCTGCAGTGTAGTTGAGCATCATGGGGAAATGTAGTTCCAAGACATCTGGGGTTCGCCATCACTGTTATATGGTTTTGGTAAATCTGAAGAAAAAACTCAGCAGAAAAACTGATAGTGTGTATGGGGCTTTATTGTGTTTCTCCTTTTTTGCCCCTTCTTGTAACGTCCTCTGTGGGCTCACAGAGGGAAAAAAAAGGAAAATGAAGATTTGGGGAAGGCTGAAAGCAATAGAAGGGGCTTTTTGAGTTAAGTTAAGTTTTTTTGTTCAACAAATAGGCTCAGACTATATACTTGATTAGAATTTTTTTTTCCAGAGTTTGGTGGAGTTATCTTTAAGCAGTTAGAAAAGGATGTTCCCCTGGGGGGCCGAGAGGGAAGGGATAACGGAGTAAGGACACTATTGCTTCTCAAGAAAATTCAAGAATGTAGAATCCCCAGTCTGCGCTTATCAATAGACACAGAAAAAGCTTTTGATCGAGTAGACTGGGGATTCATGATGGGCACACTGAAGGAAATGGGATTTGGTACCCGAATCCTGAGTTGGATAAAGACACTCTACGAGTGTCCAATGGCAGTGGTAAGGGTAAACGGTAATTTGTCCGACCCCTTCAGGATGTATAATGGGACTAGACAGGGATGCCCACTTTCACCTATATTGTTCGTGTTGACATTAGAACCACTGTTGGAGACAGTGAGGAAGAATCCTGATATAGGAGGAATTGAGGTCGGGGAAGAGACACATAAGGTAGCCCCATTTGCGGACGATGTTCTATTTTATGTGACAAAACCTAGAATCTCCATGCCAAATTTGGTAAAGATGATCGAGCAGTATGGAGAATTATCAAACTTTAAAATAAATTAAAAGAAAACAGAAGTGTTAAATGTCAACAGGAGCAATAGGGAAAAACAGGATATTAAGGGTGAATTTCCCTTCCTGTGGAAGAAGGAAATTAAATATCTAGGCATAAAACTGGTAGCCTCACTAAGGAAAATTTATGAGATAAATTATATCCCCCTGCTGGATGAAGTAAGAGAAGATACGACAAAAATAATGATGAAACCTTTGTCCTGGTTTGGCCGGATAAATGCCCTTAAGATGATCATTCAACCAAAAATATTATACAAGTTACAGATGTTACCGATATATATCCCTCCAGTCTATTTCAATATTATTAAATCCTTAATAACCAAGCTCATTTGGAAAAAAAAGAAACCTAGAATAGCTTTAAAGGTATTACAATTGGGAAAAGAGAGGGGAGGCCTAAAGGTACCGGATTTTAAGAAATACTATGAATCTATAATGTTAACACGGGTGGCGGAATGGATAAAACTAGATAATGAAAAGAGATGGGTGGCAATAGAACACAGCTCCGCAGAGACACGACTAGGAAAGGAAATTTGGATACCACCAAAACATAGATCACTAGGACCAACAACACTCGCACTCACAAAAAATGTTTTAGAATATGGGATGGAATTAACAAACAATAAATGGAAATACAATTCCCCATTAATGGCACTAAAAGAAAATAATCTATTTCCACCGGGAAAGAGCACTATGGGAGGACATTGAATTAGTAGAGAAGACACTCAATTGAGACACATAATAAAAGCAGGTAAATTAAACACTTTAGGAACATTACAGGAGTACATGGATATAAAATGGATGGCGGTACCTCCAGCTCAGACATTTTGTCTCATCATTGCTACAACCGTTGAGAAGTGGAGAAGATCTGAATGCTCTAGAGTGGATGTGCGAAGGGAAAACAATAAGGGTAAACATCTCACAGATATATAAGATGCTGGGAGGAATGGATGAGATGGAGGTACCTACCTATATAAAAAAGTGGGAAGAAGAAATAGGACCACGAGGGGAGAAACAGAATATAGAAAAAATGTTGCACTTAACACACGGGACATCTAAAAATCTCAATACAATAGAAATGAATTATAAAAGTCTTAGGTGGTATAGGACACCAGATATGATGACAAGATATCAAGAAGATCAATCCGGAGGGTGTGGACAACAAGGGAGTGCGGCACACATCTGGTGGGAATGTCCAAAAATTTGAAAGTTTTGGAGGGAAATATTAGCTCTGATAAAAAATAATAACAGGAACTCAGGTATTAGAAAACCCTTGGACATGTCTCTTCCACGGTACAGACACCCAACACAAAAGTATAAAGAGGCCCTCATAGGACATTTAATAAATGCGACAAAGAGCTTGATTCCAAAAAATTGGAGACAGTTGGAAGCCCCAAAACTGAGGGAATGGATAGAGAAAGTAGAGGATATGTATAGAATGGAGGGATGGGAAGAGGATGAGGAGAGTGATAAAAAGAAATTCTGAAAGAAATGGGAACAATGAAAATTGTTCAAATTAACAAAGAGATATAACGAGGTAGTAGGTACAATGTTTTCCTTTGTATATTATGTTTTATATTTTTTGTATGGAAAAAAATACCAAAAAAGAATAAAAAAAGAAAGAAAGAAAAGGTTCCCCTAATAAATATTCCATAACGGGTGAGCTCAGATGTAAGTAATTACTAACATGGTGTGAAGGGTTCTCACATCCTGATGGGCTGAGTACACAGTGAGGACAGGTGCCTGGTGTCTTTCTGTGTGAGAGACAGATTGAGGAGCATTCCACTGAGGTGGAAAGTGAGGTGGAAAGTGAGGGAGGGGACTGGTCCAGAGAGCAATATGCCCTTTGAGTCTCTGTGTTATTCAGGTGAACCAGTTTAGCCTACCATGGACTATGAGGTTGCATACACTGTGAACCATATGACCGTGTGGAACCTGATGGGCCCTGTGGTTGCAAGATGTCCAAAAAGTCCCATGGCAGTGTATATGGCTTAGCAACTGCCACTGTGAGGGAGTATAAGGTGGTTGCATGTTTGTGTTAAAGTGTATACAAACCCAAGAACATATATTGCAGCTTACCAGGTTGAAGATGTGGTTTGTGTATTTCATGTTTTTTATTTTTTTTATTTTATTATTATTGTTTGATAACACACTGCAGAGTACATAGGACAGCACTTTTTTTTTAGCACTTATCAAACAGATATGAAATAAAATGCTTTTTATGGTGCAGTATATTTAAAAGACTAAAAAGGAGCAAATAAGAGAAGTCCATTCTTAGGGTTTACATACACTTTACACATTTTTTTTTAAAATAGTTTACCTTCAGATTTTCTTTTTTTAAATTGTACTGTTTACCCAAACATAGCATTTGTCTCTCTGTATAAACTCTATTGCTGATAAATTCCTCTTAAAAACTGTATCATGCTTGTTTATTTACATACAGTATATGCACATTTGCATATTTATATATTTTTATGCATTTATGTACATATGCAGTATATACAGTATCTCACAAAAGTGAGTACACCCCTTACATTTTTGTAAATATTTTATTATATTTTTTCATGTGACACTGCAGAAATGACGCTTTGCTACAATGTAAAGTAGTGAGTGTACAGCTTGTATAACAGTATAAATTTGATGTCCCCTCAAAATAACTCAACACACAGCCATTAATGTCTAAAACGCTGGCAACAAAAGTAAATACATCCCTAAGTGTAAATGTCCAAATTGGACCCAAAGTGTCAATATTTTGTGTGGCCACCATTATTTTCCAGCACTGCCCTAACCCTCTTGGGCATGGAGTTCACCAGAGCTTCACAGGCTGCCACTGGAGTCCTCTTCCACTCCTCCATGATGACATCACAGAGCTGGTGGATGTTAGAGACCTTGCGCTCCTTCACCTTCCATTTGAGGATGCCCAACAGATGCTCAATAGGGTTTAGGTTTGGAGACATGCTTGGCCAGTCCATCACCTTTATCCTCAGCTTCTTTAGCAAGGCAATGGTGGTCTTGGAGGTGTTTGGGGCTGATATCATGTTGGAATACTGCCCTGCGGCCCTGTCTCTGAAGGGAGGGGATTATGCTCTGATTCAGTATGTCACAGTACATGTTGATATTCATGGTTCCTTCAATGAACTGTAGCTCCCCAGTTCCTACAGCACTCATGCAGCCCCAGACCATGACACCCTCACCACCATGCTTGACTGTAGGCAAGACACACTTGTCTTTGTACTCCTCACCTGGTTGCCGCCACATACGCTTGACATCATAGTTACACAGTAAATGAGGTTGAAAGAAAGAGTCAAGTCCATCAAGTTCAAACTATGTGTGTAATTATATTTCAGTATTACATTGTATATACTTGTATGTTGCAGTCGTTCAGGTGCTTATCTAATAGTTTCTTGAAACTATCAATGCCCCCCGCTGAGACCACCACCTGTGGAAGGGAATTCCACATCCTTGGCGCTCTTACAGTAAAGAGCCCTCTACGCAGTTTAAGGTTAAACCTCTTTCCTTCTAATTTTAATGAGTGGCCACGTGTCTTATTAAACTCCCTTTCGTGAAAAAGTTTTGTCCCTATTGTGGAGTCACCAGTACCGTATTTGTAAATTGAAATCATATCCCCTCTCAAGCATCTCTTCTCCAGAGAGAATACGTTCAGTGCTCGCAACCTTTCTTCATAACTAATATCCTCCAGACCCTTTATTTATTTTTTTATCATTAAAGTTTATTGAAAGAAAAGTTTGCATACAGATATGGAAAACAGTCCGGTTATAAACATGTAATAATGAAGGAGCAAAATGATCAGAAAACAGTGTCAGCCATATCAGTAGGTAGTAATCGAATAAAACAGAGTGGGCCAGAGACAGTGTCTAAGGCCTCAAATTAGCGATGAGGTATGCCACCTACAGAGAAGAACCTTTCCAAGTACTATATGCATGAAGAGATAGAGTAAAGAGTAAAGACTAGAAAGAGGTAGATAGGAGAAAGAAAAATAGAAGGTTTTTACCCTGCAAGGGGGTATTAGGAGTTATTAGGAAGTGCTTTACAATTTCCAGATATTATCCATCTAAGATTAGGCAAATATCAGGAAAAGTATTTATTGAGGTCAAAGTGTAACAGTACATATTCTAAGGCCTAGGGAGGAATGTGAGGAGACAAAAGCAGAGCATTCAGTAAAGCCGTGATCAAGTGATCAGTTTCTCGTAAGCTTGAGAGTATTTGTTAAAGAACCAGGGAGACAAAGTTTTGTGGTATCACTCCACATTCTCATTAGATTGGGCCAGGATGTCTGCCATCTCACAAATGTAAGAAACCTTGCATAACCAATCTTTCATTGTGGAAATACTCGTAGACTTCCAAAATAGCGGGATAAGAGATTTAGCAGCATTTATCAAGTGCCTGGAGAGGGAGTTTTTGTATTTCTTGAAAGAAAAAATATCAGATGTGTAGCAAACAGCAGGCAGCATCGAGTGTAAGTTTGGTCAACGTGATTTGATAAATAATCTCCTTCACTTTAGACTAAAATAGTACCAGCAATTCACATTGCCACCAGATGTGCAGAAAGGTGCTTTTTTCTTTATTAAATCTCCAGCAAGTTTCTGACGCTTGGGGGTACCATTTGTGTATTTTCTCTGGGGTACCATACCAGTGGGTTAAGACTTTGTATGCAGTTTCCAGCATTCGCGTACTGAGGGAGCATTTGTGGGACAGAATGCATGCCCTTTCCCATTGGCTATCCATTTGTCATTTCCAGATTATCTAACTATCTCTCCCTGAACCTGTCTGGGCCCGACATCTTCAAGTTTTGCAACCATGCGTAAGAGGTTGCAGTAGATTTTTGAACCTGTTGTCCTTGTAAGCACATGGACTCCAACTCGGTGAGGTTTCTCGTGAAGTGACCTCTACGAGCATTACTATTGACATAACTGCGTACCTGGAAGTATGACCATATGGGCATGAGGGGTGTATTTTCATCTGCCTTAAATTGGTTCAAGTCTTTTATTATCTTGTTATTGAAGCAGTGTATTGCAAGAAGGGGCAACTTGGTGACTGGGGATCTCAGTAAGTGATTCCCAATTCCTGGTGGAAAGTCTGGATTGTTCTGTAGCAGGGTGAGGGGACTTAGGCGTGAGGAGAACTTGGAATGTTTGGTAAGAAGGTGGAAGATATCCAGTGGATGAGTTTTCA
This sequence comes from Lithobates pipiens, assembly GCF_037356315.1. Taxonomy (NCBI): domain Eukaryota; kingdom Metazoa; phylum Chordata; class Amphibia; order Anura; family Ranidae; genus Lithobates; species Lithobates pipiens. Next base: position 262,539,830 of record NW_027507785.1, on the reverse strand, counting down.
TAGTTTGAGGGTATCTTGTTTTTAGTATCCAACGAGAAAATTGTAGTGTAGTGAAATTGTAGTAAATCTGGTGATTTATTAATGTTACGTTTCCCAAGTCTATTTCTAATTCTGTCCTCTGTTAGCCATGAGGGTGCTTCCTGTGATGTGCCATGAGGATAAATACTGTAGTTTTGATTACTGAAGCCCCCCTGATTACCTCGTGAAGAGTGAGGAGATGAATAAATTCAATAGCTTCGCTATCTCCCCATCCTTTGTAACCAGATGTCCTTCCTCATTCTTTATGGGGCCAATATGGTCTGTCCTCCCTTTTTTACTGTTTATATACTTCAAGAATTTCTTGGGATTTTTTTTTGCTCTCCTCCGCTACAGTAGGTGCCGCCGATATTGAGTTCGCCACCCCCAAGAGATGCCGCGCATCCATAGGAATGTATTGGGGTCGCGAGCGTGAGTAGCGACATAGTTAGGCGCTGGCTCCTGTGATGGGGCTCACGGGTGTCAATCTCGGCGCTAATAGCGGCGGGATTGACACAATATCAGCGGCACCCACTGTATGTGTCTTTCATGTTCTATCTTAGCCGCCCTAATTACACCCATACATTTCTTGTTGCATACTTTGTAAAGTCTAAATCATGGGTCTTCAAACTATGGCCCTCCAGTTGTTCAGGAACTACAATTTCCATCATGCCTAGTTATGTCTGTGAATGTCAGAGTTTTACAATGCCTCGTGGGATGTGTAGTTTCGCAACAGCTGGAGGGCCTTAGTTTGAGGATCCCTGGTCTAAATACTAATGATGATCCCTCAGCCTTGTATTTTTTGAAGGCCTTCTCCTTTGCTTTTTTATGCATTTTTACATTGGAGTTAAGCCATCCAGGACTTTTGTTCGCTCTTTTAAATGTATTTCCCTATGGGATGCAATGGCTAACGCCCTTATTTAATATGCTCTTAAAGTAAACCCATCTCTCCTCCGTGTTGTTTGTTCTTAACATTTTATCCCAATTTATATCTTCTAGCAAGGTTCGTAGTTTAGGAAAGTTGGCTCTTTAAAAATTCAGTGTCTTTATATTCCCCTTATGTTTCCTATTTGTGTGATTTATACTGAAGCCAATTGACCTGTGATTGCTGAGTCCTAAATTGCCCCATATTTCCACATCCGTGACCATCTGAACCAAATAAGTTTATCTTGGTCTCATCAGACCACAGGACATGGTTCCAGTAATCCATGTCCTTAGTCTGCTTGTATTCAGCAAACTGTTTGCGGGCTTTCTTGTGCATCATCTTTAAAAGAGGCTTCCTTCTGGGATGACAATTTGATGTCATCCCAGAAGAAGAGACAAGGGGATGTCTGAGCACTGAAAGGTTGACCTCCCACCCCTTCAATGCTGGCAGCGCTCATATGTTTACTTCCCAAAGACAACCTCTGGATATGACACGGAGCACATGCACACAACTCCTTTGGTCGACCATGGTGAGCCCTGTTCTGAGTGGAATCTGTCCTGTTAAACCGCTCTATGGTCTTGGCCACCATGCTGCAGCTCAGTTTCAGGGTCTTGGCAATCTTCTTATAGCTTAGACCATATATGTAGAGCAACAGTTTTTTTTTTTTTTTTTCAGATCCTCAGAGAGTTCTTTGCCATGAGGTACCACATTGAACTTCCAGTGACCAGTATGAGAGAGTGAGAGCAATAACACCAAATTTAACATACCTGCTCCCCATTCACACCTGAGACCTTATAACACTAACGCGTCAAATGACACAGAGGAGGGAAAATGGCTAATTGTGCCCAATTTGAAAATTTTCACTTGGGGTATACTCACTTTTGTTGAATTATTTTGAGAGAACAGCAAATTTACACTGTTATACAAGCTGTACACTCACTACTTTACATTGTAGCAAAGTGTAATTTCTTCAGTGTTGTCACATGAAAAGATATAATAAAATATTTACAAAAATGTGAGGGGTGTACTCACTTTTGTGAGATAGTATATGTATATATACAGTAAATACTGTATAAATATACAGTATAAGGAATTTCTCCCTACACTGTTTATTTCTCTACAATTACATTTGCAGGGGGTGAAATCCATTAGAGGGATGTACCTCAGGTGTGAACATCAGCATATGCTTGGTCAGATCCATAAAGTTTTACAAAAAGAGACGTCATGCGCATGCAGCCGTTTCCGTGAGCTAGAATGCACAGAGCATGGATGGGCTCCTGGTTTGGCACCTGAGACACTGTGCATCAAAGAGATACAGAGGGTTTGGAGTGGTAGCAGCCTTCCTTATTCTCAAACTCTGTAGTTAGATGAGTGGTTCTTGCTATGTAACACCTTTGTCAATCAATATTACTGCAAATGGATAAAAATACAGTATTTTCAACATATTGCACTTTGCTTTTTTGTGAACCTCTCTCCGCACATGCCATGATCTCCCATTGTTCATCCGCATCCTTTGAAGTATCCCTTAAGGAAATCTCCCTAAAGTAAGGAGAATCCTCTCTTAAGACTCGTACACACGATTGGATTTTGCGCAGACAAAACGTCAGACTTTTGTCCGAAGGGCGTTGGCCATGAACTTGTTTTGCATACAAATGGAGCAAATTGTCGACCAACAAACACAAAGTTATTGACGTATTTCGTGGCTATTTAGCTCTTTAGCGCCAGCCTTTGGGCACCTTCTGCTAATGTGTCTGGTGAGCATTGATTCTGAACATGCATTGTTGTACTTTGGACTTTTGTCTGATGGACTTGTGTACACACGTTGGAAAATCTGACAACAGACCATTGTCCGCAGAAAAATGTATAATCCTGCTATTCAACATTTGTCCATGGAAAATCCGCCAACAATTGTCTGATGGAGCGTCTGCAACAGCACCTGTGACAAAAACTTTGTTCCTGAGTAAGCACCTTGTTGGCTGCTAGGCCTTGTGAGAGAGGGACTGTCCAACCTGAGTGTTCATCCAGCTGCGAATGGCTATTCTCTGGATGCAGTCAAAGCAAGCAAGTTCTTTAAAGTTTTTTGGACTTTGACATAAGAGTACCTGAACCTCTTTTCCAACCCTCTGATCCCAAGTTGAAAGACTGTTCAATTGTCTGAGTTTGCAAATAAAATCCATTCAAGTGGATCTATTGTCAGTCTCAAGTTACTGGACCATCTTCCATGGGACATCCCCTAGACGTGCAACAAAGGAGAACAGAAGGTAACGGTAAGCCCAAAAATAACCAGCAACTCCTTCGGAGGTTAGTGCTACATGTGGGGGCTCGTAGTCCGGGATTTTACCATTAACCCGCAAAGGAACTGTACACTTGGTAAAGCAAGGACAGAGGGGTGTGTTTGAACTGCGTCATCGGCGCTATCTTTACTCGGACTTTCACTGAGGTGCGTAAGCGTGGGAAGAGCTTGGGGCACCCTTCGCCCACCCAGTTGTGCGACAATAGCAAATTAATATTTGCTTATGTCTTCCTGATTTTCCTCCTGGCCAATCAGGAAGCGGGTCCTGAGACCCAATTGGCAAGGGAGTCTCAGTACCCACTTCCTGTTCTGCCAGGTAGAGAAGCCCGTCTCTTCCCTCAGCATACTCTCAATCTAGGGCACTGCCTGTGACCAGCAGTCAGGGAAATCGGGTGAACTGAGCTCTTAAGGTAAGGTCTCTGATCGTCGCCTCCATCCCGCCTGCAGCGGGAGGGAGGTGACACTGTCTGCAGCGGCATGAGTGAGAGGGGAAGGTTTGTTTGCCACACCCCCAAAATATTTAGCAGCAGCCGCCACTGTGCCTGAGAAAGGGGTCCTGTGTGGCCCAAAAATGTTGCACTTATTTGCAGTGACACTTTAGTTTGTTTGAATACTATCGTGAAGATCCATCATGTGCTGGTGATATATGCTTTAACAGCGATGCCAAGGGTGCAGGTCATGATCTGGTCCCGCAATGCTTCTTTGATAAAAGTCTCTTGCTCCAGCCCCCCCCCCCCCCCCACGTTGCCGCTTCTCATTGGCTCTGGTCTTTACATCAGGTAATTCCTCTAAAGCTTCTATGGAGACATAGCCTGACAAAAGTTATCAGAGGGGTTCATAAGTCTAGAGTCAGAGGCTTTCATAAACTTCAAAATGGGACAAAGCGATACTGTGACGCTTGATGTAGGGTAAATAAAAATAGCTATCATTGCTTTGCACTCCAGTAAATAGTTTCACTGGAGTCCTCCTTTAAGCAAGCATAAGAGATATGATAAATACAATAAGGAAGGTCTGGGGCAGGTATATATATATATATATATATAGGACACGTTTACATTTAAGAAGATTTCTGTGGGGGAGTTCCCAACGGCAGGATAGCTCTGATAGTTACAATCCAATTTTGCAGACTCAAGCTGAAAAATCATGAGTGGGTCTCATAAAACTGTCAGTAGGTTTTTTCCATTGCAAGCTGGTTCAGTAAATTAAAACAAAACAAGCGACATACTGTTTGTGCTAAATCTGCCATATGCCCAAGGGTTACTGTAGAATTTGTAGAATGCCTGCTCTATTATCGACTGGGACATTTCAACGGCATTGTACATTACTTCTTGTGTGGCTTTTTCAGTCATTTAGAACAAAATGTAATAAAATGTGTGAAAAAGCAGCACATACATGGTAACCAATCAGATTGCATAGTTTTACTTTGATTACAACAAATTAAATGGAATGCTGGCCAATGGATTAATGCCGTTTGCATCTTGTCAATTCCTCTTAAATTACAGTTTGAAATTTGGCACCAAATTATCATCTATGAAGAAATGAGGATGCTATGATTGGCTGCTGAGGCACTCTGGCTGAGTCAAAGCCTTAGAGAGGAGTGGGGGGCTACCAGGTGCTCCTCATGACATCCAAAAATAGGTTTGGTGAGAAAAGGCTCATGAACACGAGTATACAATTTGCTTTGTTCAGATCTGTAATTTATATAAATCTGAACGCAGCAGTACTGTATGCTTTGGGCTCATGCAAAGTGGTCCATTTTGGATTGCAGAGTATAGCTGCATAAACCAAAACAAGAAAGATCTGTCTCTAAGGTCTTGTTTAAGGAATGTGGTTTACACTGTACATACCCTAACATGTCAAAAGTATTGGGACATCTGCCTTTACACGCACATGAATTTTAAAGCGGGAGTCCGCCGGGAGTCCGCCGTTTTTTTTTTTTTTTTAAAAGCCAGCAGCTACAAATACTGCAGCTGCTGACTTTTAAAATAGTGACACTTACCCGCCCAGCGCGCCCGCGATGTCGGCACCCGAAGCCGATCTCTCAATCGTCTCTCGGGTGCTGCCGCCACCATCTTGGGTATGGGAATCAGGAAGTGGAGCCTTTCAGCTTCATTTCCCGGTTCCCTACTGCGCATGCGTGAGTCGCGCTGCGCAATAAGGATGGTCCCCGCTGTCTCTGGGATCCGTGTGTTTCCCAGCAGGCAGCGGGGGACTTTCGGAAAGGGGCGTAGATTCTGCGGAAAGGGGCGTACCTTCTGCAGAATCTATGCCGGAAGTGGGTGCAGATACCTGTACTGTACAGGTACCTGCACCCCCCTCCCCCCTGAAAGGTGCCAATTGTGGCGCCGGGGGGGGGGGGGGATTCCAATGAGCGGAAGGTCCGCTTTAATGGCATCCCAGTCTTAATCCATAGGATTTAATATCGAGTTAGCCCACCCTTTGCTGTTCAACTCTTCTGGGAAGGCTGTCCACGAGGTTTAGGAGTGTTTCTATGGGAATGTTTAACCATTCTTCCAGGAACACATTTGTGAGGTCAGGCACTGTTGTGGATGAGAAGGCCTGGCTCGCTGTCTCCACTCAAATTCATCCTAAAGGTGGTCTGTCGTGTTGAGGTCAGGACTCTGTGCAGTCCAGTTAAGTTTCTCCACCCCAAACTCGCTCATCCATGTCTTTATGGACCTTGCTTTGTGCATCATGGTATGCGTAATATGGCTTATGTAATTGCCCTTTTTCATGTGTCATCCTAGTAGTCATGGTTGCGGCAAGGTACACCTGGCTAGAGAAGTAAAGCTGTGGCACAACAGTCACTACAGTAATGAGAGAAAGCTGCAGCCTCCTACACCTTATAATTCATATCACTGTGAGAAAAATATAAGCGTGTTACCCAATAATACAGTGCAAATAATGTGAATACAAAGAGTTCAAACACAATAAGTGTCCATATAAAAACTGAAAATAAATTAAATGATCATATAATAGTCCAACATGTGCTCAGAACCAATGCAAAATGCTAAAAAGCAGTGTTCACTCGATGCTTCTCCTTCATATAAAATAAAAGCCTCTTACCAGAACGGTTGGATCTCAAATTATAGAGATCCGATGCGCTCTTGCAACAGCCAACACAAATAATCCTCTCCTCAAAATCTTCCACACACTGCTCCTCTCCAATGGGACCGAGCTGGGTAAATTAGCCACTTCCCGACCAGCCGCCACAGTTTTACTGCGGCAGAATAGCATGTGTGGGCGATATGACGTAGCTGTACGATCTGATTTGTTTCAGAACCGATCAGTCTCCAGGCCCAGCCACACGTGAGTTGCACCAACACTACACTGACACAGTACACCAACACTACACTGACACAGTACACATAGGCACACATTTCCCCCCCCAATCGCCCCCCCCCCCAGTTAACGCCTTCACTCCCTGACACTGTGTCACCCAGTTCAGTGTTCATATTTTTCTTTGATCACTGTACTGGTGTCATTTGTGACACTAATCAGTGTTAGGGCAGATAGTGGTAGGCCCAGGTAGCTTTAGGGTACCCCTGTAAATCCCCCTAATAAAGATTTAGCCCCTTAATCACCCCCTGTCACCAGTGATCACCGTATTAGTGTCACGGGTGACGCTGGTTAGTTAGTTTTTTTTTTAATTGTATTTTTATTAAAGTGTAGGAAATAACATAACGGTACAAATCGTACAGTATTTTAGGAACATCAATTAAGAAGTCATATAATTGAGAAATGGTACAACACAGATCATAAACAGAAATAATAAGAAAATAAAAAATAATACAACGAAATAAGAAAAAGATAAAAATAAAAAGAGGTAAATAAGCATCAGGCACATATACAACTGTAAAGGGTGATCATCTAGCAAAAATCGCTACTTTAAAACGAAAGACTGTCTCCATAGCCAAGGGAGTGAAAAAAAAGGAGAGGGGAGGGGGGCAGAGGAGAGGAGGGTCATTGAGAGACCTTAGTTGAATTTCGAAGGGATCAGGGTAGGGAGCCTTTATTCCAATAGTAAGAGACAGCTATAGAATATCTAGGGTACTATCAATGAGAGGAGCTATATATTGAGTGATCCCAGGGATTAGTTAGTTATTTTTTTATAGTGTCAAGGCACCCATTGTTACCTAATAAAAGGTTTAACCCCCTGACCAATGGGTTATATCAGTTTTAGTGTCAGTTAGAGTCTGCGTCGCCCCAGGCAGCGTCAGATTAGGGCCAATAGCGCTAACACCCATGCACGCACCATACACCTCCATTAGTAGTATAGTGTCTGAACAGATCAATATATTTGATCTGAGCAGAACTATATTAGCGTCCCCAATAGTTTAGAGTTCCCAAAAATGCAATTAGCAGGATCAGCCCAGATACTTGCTAGCACCTGCGTTTAGCCCCTCCACCCAGCCCAGCCCATCCAAGTGCAGTATCAATCGAACACTGTCACTTACAAAACACTAAACACATAACTGCAGCATTCTCAGAGTCAGGCCTGATCCCTGCAAATGCTAACAGTTTTTTTTGGTAGCGTTTGAAGCAGTTGCTGACTGTCAGGTGCTCTTTCCAGACAACTTCCCAACCCACATGCAGTGAGCCGGCTGCATGGGAGGCATTTTCTGTATGTCCTCTTTGGTACCCTTACCCAACGATCACCAGGGCTGGACTGGGACAAACATTTGGCCCTGGACTTCATCCAGACCAGCCCACTTTTATTTTGCAAATGCACTAAAACAGTATATAAACTATACACAATTGCGCAAAAAAAAAAAAGTAGAAGCATTCCACTGTAAGTAAAAAAAACACAGGTCACCGCACTATGGGTGAGCAGAGACTTGGGCATCTGTGTTGTCACTGGAAGAAAAAAAATTGCCCCTGCATCCATCATATGTGACGTACACCAGTAAATTTAAGGAGGTGGGGTGGTAGAAAGCTGGCAGGGGGATGAAGGTGACAGGGGGTGGTAGGAAAGTGACGGGGGTGGAGTTGACAGGGAGCGGGTGGTAGGAAGCTGACAGGGGGATGAAGATGACAGGGGATGGGAGGAAGCTGACAGGGGATGAAGATGACAGGGGGTGGAAGGAAGCTGATGGAGGATGAAGACGAAAGAAAAAATCTGTGGAGAATAGCTATTAGGACATCTTTAAAGGTAGCCTGTTGGGGTTGAAATATGGGATTTACCACCCTGGCTTGCTTTTAGTAACTCTGTTGTCAGTCACCCACCATATAATTTGGCCAGAACATCTCCTATCAAAAGTAAAGGTTGTGTGCTTAATTTTCCAGAGCCTTGTGCTTTCTTCTTTCTCTCCTTTTTAAATGCTGCAGCCTTTTTCGGACTCTTCAGCAATCAACTTAAAAACTGGAAAGATAAGTATTCCACACACCGTATGGGACAGTCCAGACAGCCAGGGAGGAACCGCGCAGGCTTCTCTCTGATCTGTCATGGGTGAGACTGGAGACTGGAGGAGGGGCTGACCTCATGTTGAGGTTGGCAGAGCGCCGTGCCTGCGCTCAGCAACTCATTGGCTGGCATGGCACCTGTCCTGGGCACACAATGCAAGCGAGGCCGCAGTGGTTGGCGGGTGGCGGCAACTCACTACCAATCCGAAAGTGCACACAGACAGTGCTGACAGACCGTGGGGCTTGCACACTGAGCACATTATGCATAGGTGCACACAGAGTGACTCTCTGGGCCATCAGAATCAGTCAGAACTATTCCAGCAGAGCTGCGTCAGCCGCCCAGCCTGGCAAACTGATCAATCCAGACTGGCCTGCACCCTCCCTGCTAGACTAGGCAGCAATGCACCCTAAGCGACAGGCTGTAACTGGAACCGGCCCACTGAACCATCAGCCCGTGGCCAGTACATGCCTGACGATCACCCCAAAGAAGATGTTGTGTCTGCAGAAAGCACGGATATAGGCATGACATATACTTTTATTATCCCTCCTGCCCTGACCAACCTGGTCTTTGCATTGGTGATTGTTTAAAACGCTACCACACACTAGGGTACAGCATTTCACAGTCCTAGGGCACACTTACACAGGTCTCGAAAGACAAGATGACCATCACATTTTGAGAGACCCTAAAATGGAACGTTTATAGATCACAGTTTAAGAGTTGCAAAAAAAAAACCACACACAAAAAAATAAAAAAGCCAAAAATATTTTTTTCCCTTCTCTCGCTATTATTCTCTCTCTTATGTTCGCTCTCTGTTGTCCACTCTATTGTTCACTCTCTATTGTCCTATATCTGTTGTTCTCTCTCTATTGTTACTGTATTTTACAACTGTAATGTTTTATTTTTACTATGTTTTATTGTATTTGCATTGCAGTTATGGTATGTCTTACTGCTATACTGTAATGTTATTTTGTTTTATTGATAACCATCATTTGCTTAGCAGGTACGCCATTCAGCTACAGCACCAGTTTACTTATTCTGACAGTAACAGAGTTTGCTCCTACGATATGTAAAGCTATGACTTCAGCGCTGTAGGAGGTGATTTCACCACCACAGTTAAAAAAAAAGAGCATATATACTGAAGCATGGGGGCAGGAGTGGAGGAGCAATTTTCTCCTAACTTTAGGGGCGGATTGTCCCCATGCTTCAGCATATATTTTTTAGGCACAGATTGCATTAAAAAGTTGTTTTATTGGATTAATTTTTTATCATTACCATTGTTTGCTTTTCAGGTACGCTATTCAGTTGCAACAATGATTTATTTATCTTGACAGCAACAGCATTTGCTCTCACAATACGAAAATCAGTGACTCCAGCGCTGTAGAAGGTGATTTCACCACCCCAGTTAAAAAAAAAATGGTGCATGTGCCCATCATTAGAAGTGGGTGGATGAAGGGTGGTATTCTAATGGTGGGCATACCCCTCGATCAATCTCTTTTTTTCATTCAGCCCACAGGCTGCATGAAAAAAATAACATTACAATACATGCCCAACAACGTACTGGTATGTTGCTGGACTTTGAGTGGTTATACCAGAATGATGTCTGCAGGTTTAGGTATCTTCTTGGTATCATTCATTTCAGCCAGCAGTTGGCTTTCATGTAAAAGTGATCCTAGCGGCTAAATAGCCTCTAGACTGCTTTCACAAGCAGTGGGAGGAAAAAAAACCCCAGCATCTTCCATGGTTTTCTTGGGCACGTCTGTCCCAACAGGGAATCTGAGAATGCAGACAGTGGTCCCGCCGGCTGACCATAGTGCTGATCGGAGACCAGAATGGCTACAATAAACAGGGCCATTGGAAAATTGGGAAAGCATTTTATCACACTAATCTTGGTGTAATCAGATGCTTTGAGAGCAGAGGAGAGATCTAGGGTCTAAAAGACCCCAATTTTTTCAAAAGAGAGTATCTGTCACTACCTATTGCTATCATGTATTTACATCCCCTAATTACAATAAAAATGAAAAAAAAAGTGAGAGGAACAGTTTAAAAATAAAATACAAAAGCAAAATAAATAATAATAAACAAAAACACCCCTGTCCCCCCCGTGCTCATGCGCAAAGGCGAGCACGTCAGTCTGGTCTCATATGTAAACAGCAATTGCACCATGCATGTGAGGTATCACCACGAAATTCAGTTCAATTTTAGCAGTTGACCTCCTCTGTAAATCTAAAGTGGTAACCTGTAAATGATTTTAAAGGCTTTTACAAATGTATATAGTTTGTCGCCGCTGCACGTTTGTGTGCAATTTTAAAGCATGTCGTATTTGGTATCCATGTACTCAGCATAAGATCATCTTTTTTATTTCATCAAACATTTGGGCATTACAGTGTGTTTTAGTGCATTAAAATTAAAAAAAGTATTTTTTTTTTCCAAAACAAATGTGTTCAAAAAATCGCTGCTCAAATATTGTGGTAAAAAAATTGCAACACCCACCATTTTAATCTGTAGGGCCTTTGCTTTAAAAATAATATATTATGTTTAGGGGTTCAAAGTAATTTTCTAGTAAAAAAAAAAAAGTGCCAGAAAGGGCTTTGTCTTCAAGTGGTTAGAAGAGTGGGTGATGTGTGACTTAAGCTTCTAATGTTCTGAATTAAATGCCCCCCCCAATGACCCCCTTTTGGAAACTAGACACCCCAAGCTATATGCTGATAGGCATTTTGAGTCCATGGAAAATTTTATATTTTGCCACAAGTTTCGGTAAAATGACAAACTTGTTTTTTCTTTTTTTTTGTCACTAAAAATACACCTGAAATACATTCTGCTGCTTCTCCTGAGTACGGGGATACCACATGTGTGAGACTCTTTGGGAGCCCAGCCGTGTACAGGACACAGAAAACCAATCACTGCCTTCAGGCTTTCTAAAGGTCGTAAAATGGTGATTTCACTTCCTCACTATCCATCACAGTTTCGGAGGCCATGAAATGTCAAGATAGCACAAAACCCCCCCAAATGACCCAATTTAGGAAAGAAGATATGTGCACAGAGGCATGTTTTGTCCATGGAATATTTTAGAAGTTTTGGGAAAATTAAACATTTTTTTTAATATTTCTTTTTACACAAAGTTTTCACTAAATTATATATTGTTTAAACATGGCATGGTTATATGTGGAATTACATCCCAAAATACATTCTGCTGCTTCTCCTGTGTATGGGGATACCACATGTGTGAAACTTTTTGGGAGCCTAACAGTGTACCGGACCCCAAAAACCAAAGCACTGCCTTCAGGCTTTCTAAAGCCGTAAAATTGTGATTTTACTCCTCATTACCTATCACAGTTACTGAAATGTCCAGATAGCAGAACCCCCCCCTCCCAAATTTTCCCATTTTGGAAAGTAGACACCCTAAGGTATTTGCTAAGAGGCATGGTGAGTATTTTGCAGCTCTCATTTGTTTTTGAAAATGAAGAAAGAAAATACATTTTCAAAACCTTGTGACAAAAAGCGAGATCTGAAAAATACTCAACATACCTCTCAGCAAATAGCTTGGGGTGTCTACTTTCCGAAATGGGGTCATTTGGGGTGGAGGGGTTGTGCTATCCTGCTAGACATTGTGACATCTAAGCATTCCTTAGACGTGACCAGGTATCAGCCTGTTGGCAAGATCCACGGCTGTGTTACTACTGTGATATTCACCGTTTTATTCAATGTGAGTGCTACATATTTTTAATAAATATATGTATGAAGCGCTACACTATGAAGCCTCTTCCTTCCATTATCCTATGTATCTGAGACAACCTGAAGACAGATGGTCCATATCCACGAGAGATCCTTAATTTAAACAGCCCAGTCCCATTGGAGAGGAGCAATGTGTGGAGGATTTTGAGGAGAGGATTATTTGTGTTGGCTGTCATTTGCCTGAGCGCATCAGATATCTATAATTTGAGATCCAACTGCTCTGATAAGCGGCTTTGATTTTATATGTGTTTAAATTCTTTGTAGTCACATTATTTGCAATGTATTATTGGGTAGCGCACCTTTTATTTTTCTCACCTATATTATCATCTAAAGTATTCAGGCTTAAGCAGCAGCACCTTCATTATAATTTTTTTGGGATAAGCGCAAATATATTATATATTTTTATACAATTCATATCACTGATCAGAGAAATGATCAGAGAAATGAGCTTCCCCTGTGCTCAGTTTCCAATTATACAGATTATTCTGCAAGACAGAATTACGAATAATGACTTCACTATATTACCTTGTTACCATATGTCAGTCATCATTAAATAGCATAACTTGTGTAGAGATAGTCTAATGCACAATACAATATGATTTTCTTTAGAAATCTTTCTTATGGACAGCTCAAGATCTTTACATATATGGTTTCATACATGTAATGGTGGTATTGTCTAATGTGCTGAGCCTCGGGCCTGCCTACACTAGTGAATTGAAGCAACAGGCAGTCAAAACACGTTAATGTGTTAATGCAATGCATGGTGATGCATCAAAAACAGTGTGATGTGTTGCTCTACTATCTATTTTGAGTGGTGCTCAAACCACCTGCACAACATGCTTGGGTTGTTGTTTGTTGTGGTGCACTGTATTTAAAAAAAAAAGCAGAATGTCCAGTTTTAGTGCATTGCAAAGCGTTAGACTACCATTTAAAATTAATAGCATGCTCAACATAATGCATGCTAAATGTGCAGCAGCTACTGCAATACTCTGGTGTTAGTGGACCCATATTATTTAAATAGAGTTATTAATTCTTAACTGCAGTAACCCATATCAGCCAATGTCAAATCTTTTACATGTCCCTCCAGGCGAGAGCAGGCTCCGCACTCCACAATGACATCTCAGGTGCTGCCTCGGCTCGTCTTCACCGAAGCAATCAATTGTACCAGCAATAGAAATGCCACATAGTGAGATGCAAAATAATATTCTTACTTTCATAAAATAGCCAGCAGGAACAGATTCTATTCTGACATGTTTCATGCTGGGCACGGCACTTTTGCAAATAAAAATTGATATTGGACTGGTCTGACTTCAGCAAAGTGAATTGTAATTGAAAAGTGATTGGCACAAACTGTCGATTACATGTGATCAGCTGTGAATACCCGAAAACCACAGCAGTTTATGCTAGCCTGGTCCTTGCAGCCCCACTTCTCCATTTTTTTCTTTTATACTTACTTGCTCTGTGCAAGAGTTTTTAACAGAGCAGCCCCGATCCTCCTCTTCTGGGGACTCCGCCAGCACTCTCCGCTCCTCCTCTTCAGTGTCTGCCCCATAGCAAGCACTCATTATGAGGACAGACATGCGGGCTCACTTCTGATCTGGCTCTGTGTATCCACAGACACACACAGTGCAGCTCGACTCTGCCCCCCGCTCTCTGCTTACTGACTTCGACTGACCGCAGCAGGATCCTATGGTTCCAGCTGCTGTCTCGAAAGGCTATGATAGAGAGAGGAGTAAGAGAGAGCAGCACTTCCGCTCTCCGCCAGGTAAGTATTTTGGTGGGCTGAGGGGAAGCGGCAAATGTTTTTTACCCTAATGCAGACCTTCTGCAAGGCCTGTTGGCTCATGCTTTTCATGTAGAGACCACAGGGGTTCAGTGTCTGTGAAAAGGACAGATATTCTACCTGCACCTATTACTGTTAGCTGAGTATTGAAATCATGCACTGGAAGCTTCTTGTTTGCAGAAATATGGCTTTACTTTCATTGAGAATATTAGATCATGTCTTACAGCATGAAGCAGGAATGGGATATAAATAAGTACACACAGAGGATAGACAGTACTTCCTCCCATTACATCATATCATAGATACACACGATGATATTGCAGCGCCACCTGCTGCATAGATAGGTATAATGCATACAGTATTGCCAGTTTATTAGCAACCATGCTGTTGTTCTTTCGAACCATTACAGCCCTTGAAATGACTGATCAGAGCAAGAACATTTAGAATCTAAATCGCCAATGTCCCACACATAACAAACCACGACCCCTTAGGAAATGTATCGGCATCAGAAAGCAACCCTTGCAAGAACACAAAGAGCTTTTAAAGACATTTGGGGTCTGCTGGAAAAGATGTGCTTCCATGGAACACCGTGCTCAAGACTGTAAGGATACTAATAAGTGCATAGAACGTGACAGTGATGTTTTCTTGCATGCTCTTTATCCATTTCAATGCGCTTTATCCATTTCAAGACAGTTCTACTCTGTCCATAAATAATCCTCTCAAGGCAAAGCATTGCAGGGAGAGCACAGACCAAAAAGCACCTCATACTCCAGTTTTCTCTACATGTACAGTTGTCTGTGGAAAGGAACGCTAACAAATCCTGTACCAAAATATGCTTAGTTCGTATATACCCCAAAGGTCAACCCGATAAAGCTATACTACGGAATACTATTTTAGATGATTAGAGTACCAGATATCTTGCAAGATCTAAGCTTTTTGACCAGAGATGCCTTACCATACATCCTGGCAGGAGAGCCACTAGTCTTGCAGTAAATCCCTTCAATGGCAGCGTATTACCCACTGTTATTGAGTGCAACCAAAGGAGATCCTTACTCCCGAAGCCATCTCTCACCTCTTTCACTTGACAGTCATAGCTGACCACATACCAGCTCTTGAAAAAAATGCCAATATTCTTCTGCTTTTCGGCAGAGATATCCTAAGGGTACACAAGGCTCACCAACAAATCAATGAGCTACATGACGCACCATATGCCCAACGACTGGACTGGGTCATTATAGAGGTCTGTCTGGGTAATGTCAAGGGGGCATTCTATAATATCTTCTTTTAAGGAAAGTGTCCTGCCGAATAGTTGTATTAATTGTTTCAAGCAGTGCCTGCATCACTACCATGAAATACTTTGCAGTAAATGCATGCAACAGTTCTTCACATGAGGCGTTAACAAAGCCCTTCATTTCTGGGAATATAATGTCGACACCACAGTGTTCAATGTCACAACTAAGGATAATGAGCTGGCAGCCACTATGATAGCCAAGGCATTCTATCAGGAAAACCCCAACAGCTGGGTGGAGCCACTATCATTTTGTGCTTCAAGAAAGAAATTCCCATATAATGTTCAACATGCAGAAGGATGACTTACAATGCACATCTGTATAATGCACCCTGAACAGAAAGCCTGAGATGAAAGAACACTTTGTTGATTTTATGCAGAAAGTGTTAGCAAGAGACTATGCTGAGCCTGCACCACCTCTCAAGAAAGAGGAATGCTGGTACCTCCCATTCTTTGGTGAGTACCATTCTAACAAGCCTGATCAGATTAGGGTGGTCTTTCACTCAAGTGCTCGATATAAAGGAGTTTCCCTCAATTATGTCCTTTTCACCGGGCTTAATCTGAACAACAACCTTATAGGAGTTTAGCTCTGCTTCAGACATAAACCAGTTGCTGTTATGGCCAACATTTAATACATTTTCCACCATTTGATCGTCTGAGAAGACAACAGAAACTTCTTAAAGTTCTGATGATAGCGCCACAACAATGATCTCATCACAATTCATAGTGATTCTACATTTGAACTGGTTAATATTGAGTCTGATAAGGAAATCAGAGCTAATACTGCTACACTCAACAACTCTTTATAGTCAAAGACGAGTACTCATTGTTTTGAATGCTTTTCAAAGGGGTCTTCTGTTGTATTTCATAACTTATCTACATTGTTTATCAGTTTGCAACCAATAATGAGGACGACAAATAGTGTTGTGGATGGCACATATGTAAAGAGCCTCCCACCATTGAAGAAATTTCACAAGCCGAAAAGGTCATCATTCGATGTGTTCAGCATGAAGTGTACTCGTAAAAGATTGATAACGTATCAAAGGAACTTACCCTTTCTAAGGACAGCCTGCTCTACAAATTGAACCCAGTGATTGATCACGGCAGGTTACTTTGAGTTGGAGGTCACATGGGGAAATCCATTTTGTTCTGTTCAGTTATTATGTCAGATCAACATCATATCACTGCACTTTTAGTTGGACATTACATGAACAAGTTCAGCACCAAGGATGACACTTTATGGAAGGAACAGCAAGATCTGTAGGTGTTTGGAGGAAGAAAAGACGCATATCTTGCATCCTTCACAAATGTGTAAAGTATTAAAAATTGGGAGGCTTTTAACAACAGCAAATGGCAGAGAGCCCAGTGGACAGAATATGCATAGAACCCCACTTCACTGATGTTCATAGACAACAGTGGAAACAGGTTCAGCATCTTTTCAATGTCTTCCATAATCACTGGAAGTAGAAGTACCTTTTCAATCTCCAATCTCGAGGCACATAACATACTAGCAAACCCAACCTACAAGTGGGCAAAATAGCCCTCTTGAAAGAAAAGGATATCCACCGCAACTGTTTGCCTATGTGTCTCATTACAAAGATTGTGTCAAGTAATGAAGGAAAGGTTTGGAAAGTAGAGGTCAAGGTACTGGTATTTCTTTTGCCAGAGAAAACTATTTTTGTTTTAAACCAACAATTTGATTCAAAGGAAGATAAGAAGGTCTGGGGCATGCTGCTGCCTTTCCCTCTGAAGAACTTGATTCAAAGGGAGGTAAGCAGGACTGGTACATTTTGCTGCCTTTCCCATGAAGATACACTTAAAAACTGGCTTCTGTAACATTACTGATGTTACAAGATTTACAGTATGTTAGTGGTCACTGTCTGCTAATTCCACTGAAATTGTAAGTTACAACTATTTTGCCACAACTTAATCAGTTATAGAGATCACACTGTCTAATTATACCACTACTCCACCTACTGCCAAGAAAGTGTCCCGAATTTTTTTTTTACAATGTTGGCAACTATGTACATGCACCTTAAAAACGAGAGGATACAGATAATATAATTTACATTTACAAAACAAAAATGCAGTTGACATGCCCGATTCATATTTTCCAATTGCAGGGTTACTGCAAGCTTGAACAGGACCACTTTTCACATTGATAGGTGTATTTGTTGTTATCAAATTGTATTCCCTCCCTTTTACAGCAGAAAATCACAAGGCCAATTCTAGTTTGTAAGGGCTCAGGGCTGATGCCTATCTCTCTATCCAGGTAGATGAAAGATAGAAGACTGTAAATTAACTGTTAATTAACTGTAAAGGGTTTAGTTTCTTTCATTAATTCTTTAATTCTCAAAGTACCATCATTATATTTAAGTGCAGTGTCTTTTATCAGTACTGAGCCCAGAGAGAATACAAGTAAATAACATTGAATAAGCCTCAAAGGTGAGAATGCAGAGCTTGAGAGTGGAACTTCCGATTTTTACATATGCTCATTAGGGACAAGCTATCTTTAAGGCTATAATGGAAAAAAGATGAAAAAAGATTATACATACAGTGTACAGCACTGTGGTCCAGCCCTCCATGGTTATACACTGGAAGACGGTCAGCACAGCAAATAGGATGTTATCGAACTGAGTAATTCCATCATTAGGTCCAATCCATTCCTTGCATTCATATCCATCTGGGCATCGAGGGACACCACACGGGTGAGGAGGGTCCATTGCATCCCATCCTACAAAGATATTATGGTCTATGAAGAAGGAGATTCTAGTGTATTTATGGCTATTTCAAGTCCCTAATAGCATTTTGGTAATAATATTAATAATTTTCTAAGCACTTTATTTTTCTTTGCTCATACTGAGGCATACAGATGTATACATTGATTCAACCTATCCATAGAAAATTGATCCATCTAGGAAAAACAAAGTACCAGATTTGTATATGTTGTAGTTACTATGGGCTTGATTTAATAAAACTGGAGAATGCAAAATCTGGTGCAGCTCTGCATAGAAACAAATCAGATTCCATTTTTTTTTGTCAAAGCTTAATTGACAAGCTAAAGTTTGAAGCTGATTGACTACAATGTATAGCTGCACCAGATTTTTCACTTTTGGATTTTAGTAAATCAACCCCCGTGGGACTAGACACAGGAATCAATTTGGTGTGGCTGGTCAACTTAAAGTATAGCCAAAAAGTTTTTTTAAAATTTGGATAGCATAGGGAAAGGTAAATCTGCTGGAGAGATCTAACCACCATCAGGACCTGGTTCAGCTGCTGGTGGCACTGTGGTTCTCAGGGCTGATAGCTGCAGTTCCAGTGTCCGCCAGCAGGTGTC
Source organism: Lithobates pipiens (assembly GCF_037356315.1). Classification (NCBI taxonomy): domain Eukaryota; kingdom Metazoa; phylum Chordata; class Amphibia; order Anura; family Ranidae; genus Lithobates; species Lithobates pipiens. The sequence continues at coordinate 262,521,053 of NW_027507785.1, read as the reverse complement.
TTTCAGAAGCCAGCAGGTTTCAGTGATCAGCTCCACCTGATTTCAGCTGCTAGGTGGCTATAGAAGGTCGCTCTCACTACCACATGGCGCCTTAGTGTTTTGACTGCTCCTAATTTGTACCCCATTTATTGTGATGCTGCCTAACCCCTTGCCTTTTCCCTGTATCTTACTTCCTTGTTCTCATACCAGTTTTGTTTTGCCCCTTCCCATCTGCTCCCTGCTCTCCCCTGCCCTGTGTTTATCTTATCTGTACATGTTTATATATACAGTCCTCAAATTTTCCACTCGCCTACTCGCATTTTGCAAGTGGAAAATGAGGGCTGGCGAGGAGGAGACGAGCACCCCTGGCAGGCGGGGTCCAGCCAGGGGAAGAGAGGAGAGGAAGCCCTTGTACACACAGTCAGACATTCCGACCACAAAATCCGTCTGATTTTTTTCCGACGGATTTTATCCGAAACTGGTGTTGCATACACACGGTCGGACAAAGTTGTCGGAAAATCCGATAATTCGGAACGTGATGACGTTCGTTCGTTACGACGGGGCGGATGTTCAGGCTAGTAGCCAATAGCTTTGGTCTCATACTTTGATCTGAGCATGCGTGGCACTTTGTCCGATTGGAATTCTCTACAAACGATCAGACTTTCTCCGATCGGATCATGCTGTCGGAAAATTTTATATCCAGCTCTCAAACTTTGTTGGTCGGACATTCCAACGGAAAAAGTCCAATGGAGCCCACACATGGTCGGATTATCCGACAACACAGTCCAATCGGACATTTTCCGTCGGAATATCCGATCATGTGTACAAGGGCGAAGAGTTGAGCTGACTGATCATCAGAGTGCAGGGATTGCCTGCTGTAACAGCTTTCCTTTGAATTGCTGGGTTCCCGTCACACAGTCCCACCTCTTCACCCTGCACCTCTCACGTCACACAGTCCCACCTCCTTGCCTGGCACATTTGATAGACAGAACACCAGTTCAATGCAGGCAGGACTGTGTGACGTGAGAGGTGCAGGGCGAGGAGGCGGGACTGTGTGACATGAGTGGCACAGGGTGAGGACATGGGAAAGTGTGATGTAAGCAGCATCGGGAACCCAGCAATTCAAATGAAAGCTGTTACAGTGGGCAATCCCTGCTCTCTAATGATGGGCCAGCTCGACTCTTCCTCTTCACAGATGAGACTACTGACAGGCAAAGACGATGCTGTATTGATAAATTAAAGCAGAAGTAGGTTGCTTCTACCCAATCAGATCAGAAGATTTTTTAGAACTACCTGGATGGGGAAAGGCAGTAGGACAGCTGCAGTAGCAATCATGAGAAAAGATGGTCCTCAACTCCTTGCTTGCTCTTTAAAATCTTCAAAATGTATTGATTCGCCATAAAAGACACAGCCAGCAAATGTAAACGCGTTTCAGCCTTGCGGGCCTGTATTGATGGGCACAAGTGAGACTACTGACATGCACAGGTGAGGCTGTATTGATAGGCACAGGTGAGACTATTGACAGGCACAGGTGAGACTGTATTGATGGACACAGGTGAGTCTCTTGACAGGCACAGGTGAGGCTTTATTGATGGGCACAGGTGAGATTACTGACAGGCACAGGTGAGGCTGTACTGATGGGCACAGGTAACAGGTAAAGTTGTTGGGTGAGTGGCAGCGAGTGGAAGGATTGACAGAGAGGTGTAGCAGACACTGAGTGGTTTGAAAGGTGGATGAGCCTAGAAGCAGTATTCATGATGGACTGAATAAGGGCTAGCCTATGTAAAGGTAAGCCAATGAGAATGCTGTCAGCGTGAGGGGAAAAAAAAGGCGATCACCAGCTTCTGTCAGAGGGACATCAGCTCCTCACACGGTGAGCCATGGCTGCCTCATCTGTGCCCACCAGTGCCACCTGCCAGTGCCACCTATCAATACCCAACAGTGCACCTACCAGTGCCCACCTTGCCACCTACCAGTACCCACAGTGACATCTACCTTTGCCCACCAGTGGCACCTATCAATGCCTACCAGTGCTGCCAATCAATGCCCATCAGTGTCTCATCATCAGTGCCACTAATCAGTGCTGCCCATCAGCATCACCTACTGGTGCATATCAATGCCACCTATCAGTGCTGCTTATTAGTGCCACCTATCATTACCTTTCAGTGCCACCTATCAGTGTCTTTCATTGCCGCCCATCAATGCCAACTATCAATGTCCATCGGTAACAATCATCAGTGCCACCTCTCAGTGCCCATTAGTGTCGCTTTATCAGTGCCCATCAGTGCAGATCAGTGAAGGAGAAAAATTACCTGTTTTCAAAATGTTATAAAAAAACTATGAATTTTTTTTTTCAAAATCTTTGGTCTTTTTTAGTTTTTTTTTTTGCAAAAATGAAAAAAAAAAAACAGCAGTGATTAAATACCACCAAAAGAAAGCTCTATTTATGTGAAAACAATTCTAAAAATTGTATTTGGGTACAGTGTTGTATGACCGTGCAATTGTCATTCAAAGAGAGACAGCGCTGAAAGCTGGAAATTGGTCTGGGCAGGAGAGGGGTTTAGGTGCCCAGTAGGCAAGTAGTTAAGGTTATCGTCTCAATAACTACATTACAGACAGAGATTTCTTCTCATATGATGTGGTAGGGAGCTTACCTGATTGGTTCCTGTAACAGGCTTTGTGTAGCTTGCCACTGTAAAACTCAAGTCCAATAATTGCAAACATGAGAATGGCAAAAAAAAGCAGCAATCCAATCTGTAGCAGAGGCACCATCGCTTTCATGATGGATTTCAAGACAATCTGTAAACCTGTAGGAGAAATACATGACACAGTGCTGACAGCATAATACAGATTAAAGATACAAGTGCAATATCAATGGTCAGAAGCGGTATCCGAAATTTCCCCGGTGCTCACTGAGCTTCACAGAGCACCATAGCAATTCAGCACTCACAATGCCTGACTTCAAACAGTATTAAACCCAAAAGGAAACGTTTATTATATCGCAGCTTTCCAATTATGAGATGTAATGGCTGCATTCATTTTCTTTTTAGGCTTTCTTTCTTCTTTTTTTTTTTTCATCTAGCGATCCAGCCAGTAAGTCTGTTTGTCAAAGAACAAGCACCCTTCCAGGTATATTGGTTTACAGGGAGGAGACAAACCATTCTACACTGGCAGGGGTACTTACAATGATCAGCTTTAGTTATTTATGTAAAACCTTTATCCCAAAAGGAAAAACACTGTTTGCTGTAACCGCTTCTAAAGTGTTAGCTCTAGTTTGGCTTCAATTTTTTCAGTTTATCTAAAACTGCTACTACATCCAGCATTCCTCCAACCCACACTGCCAAACTGGCAATGCTGCTGTGCTCCTTCATCCAGAGTGGAGGCACTCTAATACAGAGGTGTGTTACTGGCCAGATCACCAGGTTAAAAGAAACTAGGGAAAAAGCCTAAAAAAAGAAAACGGGCTCATCCACCACATCTAATGATTGGTAAGCTGAAATATATTGCATTTTAGTTTTTGGGTTTAATGTCACTTTAAAGTGAAACTCTGGTTTAAATGAAATAGATTTCCATCTATGTCAGGTATAAACATGCTTGCACAGCACAAGACAACCCAACACCTAGTCCCACCAGCCAGCAAGAGAAAGTGTTGGTCTAGCCTGCACTACAAAGGTTAACAGCTCGCTTAGGTCTAAGGGAATTAAAAAAGATTTACTTACCCAATGCCCTGTTCCTCTGCGCAGCTAGACCGGACCCCTCAACATAGTTAACCCTTGCAGTGCAGGTGTAACCACACGCAAAGGAAGAATTTTTATATTTCCTAGAGCTGGGCACAAGACGCTGCATTCACTATATATGGTCTCCCATAATACATGGAAATGCAATTATTTTAGTAAATATAAACTGCTAAATACCCTTTCTTATCAGCAGTATATAGCAGTCTTGTGACTTCTATCAGTGTCTGGTTAAAGCTTGTAGGAAGAGTTTTCATTCTACTCTGACTGTCCTATGAGGCTACAGGACCCCTGATCCTCTGTCTGGACAGTGATGATTGGCCCTGTGCCTATTACATGCACCCTCTTAAGAAAAAATAAAATTCTAGCAATACACACCAAACTAAGCATGTGCAAAGTGCCTCCAAGGCACTGTTCTGAACCATCGAGAGATGGATTGGGGACTGTGGAAGAAGAGGATAATCAGAGAAGACAGGATCAAACAGCCTTTTTATACAGTGCAGTGGATTAACCCCTTAGGATCCACAATGAGTATAACAAGCACTCTTTACTGCATATATACAGAGCAGACTGATTTTACTGTTTTGGGTTTAGCAACACTTTAACCACTTGCCAACCAGCCGCCACAGATATACTGCGGCAGGGCGGCTCTATTGCGCAAATCGGCGTACCAGTACATCGCTCTGTGCAAAAGCTATAGCAGGCACGCACATGCCCATGGCGCATCGCTGGAGCCGATGCATGTGGCCAACAGCTGTAATAGCCGCCGACCACACACAATCGCTCCCCAAAGAGCCAGAATGGGGATCTGTCAGTGTAAACAAAGCAGATTCCCGTTCTGACAGGAGAGTAGAGAGAGAGATTGTCTCTTCCTAGTGATCAGGAATAGCAATCTCTCTCTATTTCCAGTCAGTCCACTTCCCCCACAGAAACACCTCCCTAGGACACACTTATCCCCTTGATCACCCCCGAGTGTTAACCCCTTCCCTGCCAGTGTCCTTTACACAGTGATCAGTGGCTATTTTTTAGCTCTGATCACTGTATAGATGTCAGTGGTCCCAAAAAAGTGTCAAAAGTGTCCAAACTGTCCACCGCAATGTCACAGTCCCACTAAAAATTGTTGATCACTGCCATTGCTAGTAAAAAAATGTATAATAAAAATGCCATAAATCTATCCCCTATTTTGTAAATGCTATATATTTTGCGCAAACCAATCAATATACGCTTATTGCAATTTTGCCAAAAATATGTAGAAGAAAACATATTGGCCTAAACTGATGAAGAAATGTAAAAATAAAAATAAAGTGGGATATTTATTATAGCAAAAAATTGTTTTTTTTTTTTCAATTGTCGGTCTTTTTTTGTTTATAGCGCAAAAAATAAAAACCGCAGAGGTGATCAAATACCACCAAAAGAAAGCTCTATTTGTGGGAAAAAAAGGACATCAATTTTGTTTGGGTACAACGTTGCACCCACAAGCAGTTGATAGTTAAATTGACGTCAGTGCCATATTGCAAAATGGCTTGGTCAGTAAGGGCTGAAGTAGTTAAGTAGAAACAGATTAGACAGGTCCTCTGCTGGCTAGGGGAGCTTGATATTGGAATTCTTGTTCTGTGCTGATAACACATTACCCCTTACATTGTGTACTGGTCAAAGTACGTTTTTTCTCTTTCTTTTCTTATTAGGTACATGCATATGAAAAATCTTCTGCGGCTTTGTTAGCATTGGTTTTTCATGTTTAGGGATCATAGGGAGAAATGGCGTAGCATTGGATACATTTGCACTCAATTTCTGTAATGTTATAATACATGTCTAACAGATGAAAGTGCAACTGCTTGACACAGAGGAGCCAGGACACAGCATGCAGCGTCCACATATATTTGAAAATGAATGCTCCCAATGTACAGTTTTAAGCGGATTGAGCAGCTGCCACTTTTTCTGTTTGTAACTGACACATGGGATTCCAACATAACAGAACATACATACCAGTTTGATGTTGAACCAGTTTAAATTAACAGGTTTGGACTGAAAAGGATTTAAAAGAATACAGAAAGATTACAACCATAATGTTTTTAAACAAAAGTAAAAAAAAATGAAACTTACTTGGAATTCCCGAGACCAGCTTGAGCGGTCGGAGAACACGTACTGCCCGCAAGGTTCGCAGGTCCACGTGAGTATTAAAGTGAGTTCCAGCTGTGGCCAGAATGCTGCAATCAAAGTAGAAAATGCATTAACAAACTATAGATGTAAAAGGAAAGCCAGGATAAGGTATATTGATGTTTTACCTTAAACCATGTGAGAATAGGCAATATTGTGTTAGCAACAGCTCAGATCAACACTCATATTTTTAAAGGCTCAATGTTCAGCTACAAATTCTACAAGATCTGATCTTTTTTCTTTTGTCTTAAACAAAAGGGTTGGGGTTAAGGTTAGGGTTAGGGTTTACCCTTGAAGAACAAGATTAGGACTCAGGGATTCGAATATGATCCTCCTCCAAAGGTCAAAGGTCAGCAGGCGTGTTCCCAGAAGTCAAAGGTCAAGAGGCGTGGCTGACTCACCCCCCACTAAAGAGATTTCAACATTTATACAGATAGCCAAATTTGATCCATTATTCTTCAGACCTAGGGCCACATCAAACATAACAAAAACTGAAGGGTTGCTCCAGGTCCAGCAAGTTAGGGGAAAATACCTACTGAAAACTTAATGGTTCCCGATTCTAGGGGCGGAGCCTGGGTTTGCCAGCATAAATCTCACTGCCTGTCACTATATCAATGCAGTCGGATCCCTCCTCTCATATTCTGCCTATATTACTCAAAATCCACCTACAGTCAGAAAGACTTAATTGAAACAGAGTGGACTTTGACCCCCCCCCCCAAATCATGGACTACTGGAAATTCTGGTGGTCAATTTAAAAAATGGGGTCCTTACTCCACACCCTCATCTTAAAATGGCCCTATCCACACTTTAAGCCTTCCGATTGGATATGGACAACAGAAGTGGTCATGTATTGGCCAAATATGGCTGTGGCCAATGTTTCACCCAATAGGGAAACTGATCATCAAATTAGATCAGGGTATGACAAACCTAGCTAATAAACAGACAGAATATCTAATATGGCATCAGTCACATTTATTTAAAAAAAATGGTTTACAAGCAATATTTTATCCTTTAATATATATATATATATATATATATATATATATATATATATATATATATATATATATATATATATATGTTTTGGACATATTCACTCATTATTGTTCCAAAGGAGGAACAGATACTAGACCAGCTTTTTTGATTGCTGGGCTGAGGAGCACTCCCAAACACCCACCTCATATTTAATGAAGATTATGTTGGTGTTTATAGTCCAATTTAGGGGAGCAGTCTTGGATGGCAAAGCCGCTTACTATAGATACAGCACAGTAAGTGAATGTTGTCACCCAAAAACAGAAAGAGTTTTACTTGTGGGAACATTGGTTTAAAAAAAAAAGCCTAAAAAGCACAATTAATGACTGGTACGTGGCAATACATTACATTTTTATTTTTGGGTTTAGAAACAATTTAATGATTTTTCGCAATATTTTATTACAGTGCTTTGGTTTTCAAAACCAAACTACACATACCGTAATTTTACTGACAGGTTCCCTTTAAAAACTGGAAGAAACCTGTAAACTGTCCGCAGCTATCAGTCAGATTCCAGATTCTGTTGCATGTAGGCTAGAGAAAGAAAAATCTGATTGGCTGCAAATGGCGATATATGAATATTTATAGTCTTCATATTTTATAAATCAGCTCAACAACAAATTGCTTTGTTATGGAGACATTCCGGATCTTTACATCTTTGGTGTATAAGGATGTTCTACAAAAAAGCATCTGACTGACAGATTGCATAGAAAGTTTAATATACCAGCAAGCTGTCAAGAACACTACTTAGGAAAAAAAAAAACAAGAGAATTTTTAGCTTTTCTTGTATATGTATACATTGTTGAAAGAGCCTGCCCAACACACTTTGTATTCGGCACCAGTCAAGCAATATCTACACAGAATGTCCTTGAAATACCTATAGAAATAGAATTTTGCTTCTGACAGACATAAGGGGAAACAGAAATAGTTGGAGTGATCCCAGCAACTTAGAATACACTAAATTGGGCCATTGTTCAACTAATTTCTTTAATTACAGGCCAGAGTTTCACTCCCTACCGTGATTCCAACAAACTCTGTAATTAGCAATCGAAAATTCTGTTCTCAAGCCAACCCCTTCCAATCAATCCATTTCCTTAACAATGGCCATTAGTAAACTTGTGTTGTAGCAACTATTTACTTAAATGCCTTTATTTTGATAATAGTGAAACACTAAGGAGGTCCTTATTAACCACTGGGACCTTGTTTCCAAAATCTGCATACCATAATTGTTATTAGATAGGCAAGGGTCTTTATTTTATGGTTTAAAGCGACCCATTCCTCTTGCTATTCCATCAAACAGTGCCTGTAAATAGAGTCTGGAAAAAACCCTTAATACCCCATCTATGGATACATCACCATCCAGCTATTATAGCCACGGACTATACCCCTAAGCATTACTCTATCTGGAGCGCCAGATAAACACCGACTATACTGCTGTACATAGAGTCTGGTCTAAGCTCTTTACCAGTTATTCACAGTTATATCTAGCAATTAGGGATGAGCCAAATATCCCCCGGTTTGATTCACAGCAGAACAGGCGAACAGGCAAAAAATGTGTTTGAACACACGAACACCGTCAAAGTCTGAAAAACCATGAAAAATTAAAAGCGCTAATTTTAAGGGTTAATATGCAAGTTATTTACATAAAAAGTGTTTAGGGACCTGGGTCCTGCCCCAGGGGACATATATCAATGCAAAAAAAAGTTTTAAAAACTGAAGTTTTTTTGGGGAGCAGTGATATTAATAATGCTTAAAGTGAAATAATAAAAGTGAAATATTCCTTTAAATTTCGTGCCTTGGGGGTGTCTATAGTATGCCTGTAAAGTGGTGCATTTTTCCTGCATTTAGAACAGTCCCTGCATATATTTCTAAAGGAAAAAAGTAATGTAAAACTACTTGCGGCTATAATGAATTTTCTATGGGAATTTTAAAGGCTTATATACAAGGTATTGCCATAAAAAAAAGTGTTTGGGGATCTGGGTCCTGCCCCAGGGGACATGTATCAATACAAAAAAAGTTTTAAAAATGGCAGTTTTTTCGGCACAGGTGGTTTGCTCTACCTGAGGATGAGCTGTTCGACGAGGAGAGTGACAGAAGTGGGTTTCTGAGTCCGTGTTGGACGTTTCCTGGCTGGAGCCTTCCCTTTATCTTTCCTACACTTTCCCTTCTTGGTGCTGCCCTCACCAGTCATATCCATTCAAACAACAAGCATGCTGCAAGTATACCTGTTCATAGAATGCATATGCTCACAATTAAACAATGGTCTGATCACCTGAGATTGCCTGGTGTGATCGTTCAGTGTATGCGGGAGGATAACATGGACATGTTCACCTGGAAGGATATTCACATTCCAAGTGTTCCAATGCGATCATGCTGAGAGATTTGGCAGGATAATGTGGAGATATGAGGCCCAATTTTAACATCATTTCGGTGAGTTGAAACCCCAGAGGGGCGTGTGGTCTGTATTGCAGGATCGCAGTGTAGGTGCACACATCAACAGATTGTCTAGAGATCCAACACAAGTGATACCTCACATCTTTCAACATATGAACTTGTTTCCAGCCTTTTCATATCAGTTCCTTTTGTCTGACATTTGAATATTAACCTGAGTTAGTTTATTCATTCATCTTGTCAGTGAGTTAATGTATTTAACTTGATAGGAGCACCACTTTGACAAGATTTTTTATATCTGGCTGATCCTTTAGGCAGCGATATTTTATTATTGTCATTTGTTACTTATTTTTATTGTTTTTTAAGTGGCTGCTATATGGTTTATACTGGGTAATGTTATATACTTTTTTTTAAATTGCCTATAATAACCATAGCTTAATAAGACATTGCGCTGAGATAGGAGGAAGCAGGAAATGGTTGTAACAGTATTTTCTCCTCTTTTTTTAATACTGTAGAAGTGGCTATTGTTGGTTCTTATGAAGCGCTAACACATCTCCCGCATCAGGGTATCGGAGTTCCATATAGGCTCATGATATCCATGCGTGCAACCAGTAGGGCATGGGTAGCAGTGACAAAGATGCATAGTACTTCGAGATTCCTCCCCACACACTACTTTGGAAGAATCCCAAATTAACACACTTTTGTGAGTACCCTGATCCAATCATCTGGACCAAGTTTGGTATAAAGATGCTGAAAGACATAGTGGGTGGTGGGAAACTTCTACAGTTTGACACCCATAAAACTAAGTTTAATTTTCCCAACACCCAATTGTTCCGTTATCTTCATTGCAGACATTCATACAATGCCCAAATTGGAGATATTGGTATTACCCTGAAAATTAGTGATTTAGAGTCTTTGCTGAGGGAGGACACTTTGGACAAGGCCTTGTCTACAATATATAAACAACTGTTCAGAGAAGGAGGAGATCTCCTTGCAAAGTGTAGGGCGGTGTGGGGTGCGGTGTTCCCTCAGATGGACTAGGATGACTGGGATGATGTATAGGACATTCATTTTACTAGATTTGTCTCTGCTAGGGACCAACTCATTCAATTTAAATCCCTGCATCGTATAGATCTTACTCCAGCTAGACTGGCTAAGATGTTCCCTACCCAGTCACCTGGCTGTTGGTGGTGCAGTTCCCTCACTCCTTTCATGCATATCTTTTGGAATTGCTCAAGCATCCAAGTTTTTTGGAAGAGAGTCACAGAATGTATAGCAGAAGTAACCGCCATCACTACACAGCCCACGATAGAGATGTGCCTTTTGGAACTGGTTGACAATATACCTGCAAAAAAGAGTAACTTGTACTTTGCTGATGATTCTAATCTATTACGCTAGGTAAATGATTGTGTTATCATGGAAAAAGCCCAATCCTCCTTCGGTATCAGCGTGGAAGGGTGTGGTCAATAGGGTTGCACCTATACAAGGCTACATACATTAGCAGGGGCATACCACAGAAGTGTGGGGCAGTTGGATGAATAGTGAAACTATGGTGGTGTATTGAGTGGCACCTAATAAAATACAATTACAGTAGGATTTAACATGTATGTAACTGTTTGGTCCGGAAGGATGAGGGGAGAGTCAATGCTGAAGAAATCAAAATCGTTTATTTTTGTGTGTGACCCACTGGGTCTTGTGTAAGCTTGATATGTTAAAAAGCAATAAATAAAACTTTTCAAAATAAATTGGCTGTTTTTTCAGGAGCAGTGATTTTTGTAATGCTTAAAGTGAAGCAATAAAAGTGAAATATTTCTTTAAATTTCGTACCTGGTGGGTGCCTACAACATGCCTGTAAAGTGGCACATTTTCCCATGTTTAGAACAGTCCCTATGCAAAATTACATTTCTAAAGGAAAAAAAAGTAATTTAAAACTACTCGCGGCTATAATGAATTGTTGAGTCTCGGCAATACAGATAAAAGTCATTGAAAAAAAACGGCATAGGGGTCCCCCCAAAAATCCATACCAAGCTCTTTGGGTCTATTATGAATATTAAGAGGAACCCCCGAACCAAATTTTAAAAAAGAAAATTGCGTGGGGGTCCCCCCATATTCCATACCAGGCCCTTCAGGTCTGGTATGATTATTAAGGGGAACTCTGCGTCAATTTTTTTTTAAATGGCGTAGGGGTCCCCCTTAAAATCCATATTAGACCCCTCAGGTCTGGTATGGATTTTAAGGGGAACCCCATGCCAAAATTAAACAAAAAATGGCGTGAGAGTTCCCCCAAAAATCCATACCAGACCCTTAATTGAGCACACAACCTGGCAGGCCATAGGAAAAGAGGGGGGAATGAGAGAGTGCCCCCCCTCCTGAACCAGGCCACATGCCCCCCCAAAGTACCTTGTCCCCATGTCGATGGACACAGCGGCCTCATCCCCACAACCCTTGCGCAGTGGTTGTGGGGGTCTGATACACGGGACTTCCCAATGGCTTCCCTAGGGCGTCAGAGGGGGTGGGGCCACCTGGGTACATAAACGGGTGGCTCCACCCCCCTCTGATGCCACGAGGAAGCCATTGGGAAGTCCTCATGTGTCAGAGGGAGGCGGGGTCACCCGGGTACTTCACCGTGTGGCCCCTGTCTTCAGTTATAAAAGAACTGACATCGCGCTGAAGTGTCATAAGGTGGGTGCCTCAAAAGGGAGCAGATCTTTTTTATTTATCTTTTCCTGTCCATCAGAGGAGTGAGAGAAGATGAATGGACTTTGTGGGACATTTTTATTTTTTTAGTTTTTAATAAAGGACCTGTCCCAAGATGTGTCTTGGGACAAGTCCCAAGTCCCAGCGGGTCTCCCGCTGAGAGCTGAATGTAGAAAAAAAAATAGCAGCAATGAAAACTTAAGAAAAAAAAAACAGCGTCCCCCCAATCCATACAAGGCCCTTTGGGTCTGGTATGGATTTTGAGGGAACCCCCAATGCCGAAATGTAAAAACAAAATGGCGTACCCCTCCCCAATTCATACCAGACCCTTATCCGAGCATGCAGCCCAGCAGGTCAGGAAAGAGGGGGGATAAGTGAGCGGGATCTGTGGGTAGGGGGGCATTTTGAAATACGGAAGCCCCCTTTAACAAGGGGACCCACATAGTGACCCTACTCATTCACCAAAAAGAAAGTGTTGTGTAAAAGAAAGACAGTAGGCAGTTTTTGACAAGTTCTTTTTTTAACCCCTTGGTGCTGGCTCCTGCCAGCCCTTTAAGGGGTTTGCCATTCCTGGGAGGGGGAGGCCAGGCTTGTGACCATGTAACTTTCATGATTGGCTGTCATGGCGGTCACATGATTACTGATCATAAGAAGCAATCGGGAGCTTTTTGTGAGCCGCAGGGCACGCGCACTCGGCACAGCTCTATCAGTGCTAATGCACACATCAACATGTGGCCAAGGCCTCTGTGCCTAGGGGTTAAAAAATGTCCCCGGTGTAGCTTTATCATCAATCATGATGCTCACCGCCACCACTGACCCGAAAGAAAAAAAAATGCGTTACACTCCCGACTAAGGCTCCCACAGTCTGCCAGTTCTGCCGTCTGAAAGTTCTTAAATAACTAAGGGGCGATGCCACCCAGTGACGCTACTTTTTTTGTTACTTTTTGTTCTTTAAAGGACTTGTCAAAAACTGCTGCACTGTCTTTTTTTACACTACACTTTTCTTGGGTGAATGAGTACGGTGACTATGAACCCCATACTCATTGACATTAGGGAAGCTGTATTCTGGGGTCCCCGTGGGTTAAGGGAGCTTCCAGATTCTGATAAGCCCCCCGCCCACAGACCCCCATGTTCTGATGTCCATAAACTTGAATTTAACTATGGCAGGGAATCGTTTTCTAATGTCTACAGTTTACATTTGTTGCTTTTGATGCTTAAAGCTGCCAGAAAGGTAATATGTGGGAAAATTTGGCTGATGCTAGTCACAATTTACTAAAATTGACAAAGAAATAACAACAATTTGCTTATCAATAACAATACTCAACAGTTAAGTCAACATCAATCTTTAATAGCTGCTTCATACTACAGCAAATTGTTGGCTTTTACAAACTGCTCAGGCAGCTACAGCTCCAGGCGTTTGGTCCCAGAATAACGTTTGCTATTTATTACACCTTTAAAGTTAACTCTTTCCAGGCGAAGTAAAAACCTGCTGCATTTGACTACAGCGGATTCAGCCCTGGCACATAACATTGTCTCATAAACATGTGCCTGTAATAAGAGGGATTGTCATATTATTTCAGTTTAACAGCTGTGTCCAGGCTGTGAACATGCTAATTATTTTCTTGGCTCCGTCATAGCTATCTCAGCTCACACTTCAGAGTGTAGAATTTGTACCAAATATCATCTAAACTGAAGATTTAGGAAGTTAATTTAAGGTTACGCTGGAAAACTCAGCAATATGCTGTGCTAAATTGATTTTTTTTACCAATGCATATACCTGTGTAAGAAGTCTTTGATCATTTTAGCTACTCCTCGGACACAATAGTCTCCCTCCTCTGAAGCCACAAGCATACACTTCCCACTATGAATAAACATATCTGTCCAATTATTTTTTTGACAGAAAGTTCATTCATAGGCTGGGTCATACATGCATAGTTGGCTGGCATCTATTGTCTATAGCAGGGGTCTTCAAACTTTCTAAACAAAGGGCCAGTTTACTGTGCTTTAGACTTTAGGGGGCCTGGACCGTGGCAAGTGGGAGTAGAAAAATTTCCCACCTTTGGTGAGGAATCGTTAATGCACCATCCTTGGTGTAAGTTGGAGGAATAGTGCCCCATCATTGGTGTCAGTAAGAGGAATAATACACCATCATTGGTGTCAGTGGGAAGAATAGTGCCCCATAATTGGTGTCAGTGGGAGGAATAGTGCCCCATTGTTGGTGTTAGTGGAAGGAATAGTGGCCCGACATTGTTGTCTGTGGAAAGAATAATGCCCCATCATTGTTGTCAGTGGAAGGAATAGTGTCCCATTGTTGTTTTTAATGGGAGGAGTAATTCCCTATAGTTGGTGTCACTGGGAGGAATAATGCCCCATTGTTGATGTCAGTGGGTGGAATAGTGCCCCATCATTGGAGCCATTGGGATTAATTGTGCCCCATCGTTGGTATTAGTGAGAGCATTATTGCCCCATCATTAGTGTTAGTAGGAGACATAGTGCTCCATCGTGTGCGTCAGTGGAAGGAATAGTGCCCTATTATTGTTGTCAACGGGAGGAACAGTGCCCCATCGTTGGTTTCACTGGGAGGAGTAGTACCCCATCATTGGTGTGGGTGGGAGGAATAATGTCTCAAGGGTCAGTCAAAGGGCTGCAGTTTGGAGACCACTGGTCTATAGGTTCAAGTCACCATAATTTGAAAATGTGACAATGATATGGCTAATAATAAAGATCTTTGAGCTTCTTAATGTAGCCTTATGGTAAGTCTGCACATACAATCCAATGCGATCACCAAACAAAAGTCCAAAATAATAGAATGATAAAACTGAATCATAGCAGAAAAGAGTTAACGTGTTTCAGAGTCCAGGTTATGGAGAGCAGGTTATGCTAGTGTTAGTGAATGCAGCAAAAGGGCCTTTTTCTGCATTCACTAACACTGGCATTACCTGCCCCACTGAAAGTTTCCAAGCAGTAAAACACAGTGTAATGACCACACAGTGACCCTTAGAAAATCCTAATCCATAGCCCTGTTTATTTTTGTGTAATGGGTATCTTTAGTCAGTGGAACATTAAAGGACTATAAAGAAATCCTAAATTAAAAGTGAACTTTGCCTTTGGTCTTGCTTACGCTTTGCAAAATCAACTTTACCTCTAAAAGTCTAATTTCTAATCTGTATGTGTGGATGCAGTTACATCATCCTTCTTTCCAGGGACAGCATTGTATTCCTTTAAAGAGGAAGTAAACTTTCCCACTCTGATGCTTCTTTTCATTTAGTGCATTATAATAAGTCATTATCAGACTATAGCCACTGTAATCCAGCCCAAATTGCATATTGCTTACTGTTTAAAGAAACTTTAAAAAACTTGTTTCCAGGGGTTAGACAGCACCATCTTAAGTATTGTTTTCTGAGTCCACAGTGTAGTGTATTTCCGCCCTTACATTGAGCACTTCCTGTACTGTTAACCAAGCCTCCTACTCAATCCAACGTTTCTATGGCAACCCTCCTTCCCTGTTCATAGCTTACTTGTTTATTTCATAGTATTTACTTGTGCCAATGTCTAATGTTTCCCTTTGTCAGACTTATCAGCTTCAGCTGATAAGACTGCAGTAATAAGCAAGTTTAGACTGTATGTGGTGTCACATGGTCACATGGTGTGTAGGAGGAAGCTCTGAGTGATTAGCAGAGTTCAGTGTTGTGCCGTAGGAAGTCATGATAACAGATAGATAAGACATAGAGAGTGTGCCTTAAATCGAGGGAGATCTGGGAATGCTCAGTGACTTCATTCTAAGGAACAACAAGGATTACAATACTAAGCAAGTAAGGAGATTTAAGCAGAACATGCATCGAAATGCAAGGTCCTCTAAGACCCCTTTCACACTGTGGCATTTTCAGGCATTTTTGGGCTAAAAATAGCGCCTGTAAAGTGCCTGAAAAATGCATCCCCTGCAGCCCCAGTGTGAGAGCCCAAGTGTTTTCACACTGGAGAGGTGCGCTTGCAGGGAGTTAGAAAAGGTCCTGCAAGCTGCATCTTTTGGGCGGTGTATACACCACTCCTCCACCCCCCCTGCCATTGAAATCAATGAGCACTGCTACCGAAGCACCTGCAAAGTGATTTGGTAGCGACGCTTTTAACAATTCATTCGGCCGCTAGCAGGGGTTAAAAGCACTCTGCTAGTGGCCAAAAAGCGCTTTACCTCTAACGGTCCAACGCCCCAGTGTGAAAGTAGCCTGTGGAACCACCATAAAAGTGCAGATGTTTAAAGGAGAATAAACAAGTAAAAACACAGATAGCTTATACCACAGCTTTCAGAAAGCTCAATTAAGTGCGGCCAATTTCACACGGCCTCACAAGAGGACAACTATGTATAGTGCTTTCGGCTTTCCCAGGGCTCCAAGTGAAAGTCCATCTATGGGAAGAGGCTGGACACCAGAGTTTTACCTTATTTTTATTTTTTTTATATATTATTTTTGTGCTTTTTTTTTAACTGGGGATGGAGAGAAATAGGTGGTTACAGGATAAACAAACCTTGCATTTTAACAATTTTTGCTACAGTTTGTTACAGATAAAACAGAGTTGAATCATACTCCGGCGGGGTTGTGCTAGGTGATGGGACTGTGTTAATCTCAAGATTGGATGGGTGGACATTGAAATCATTGACATTAAATTATCTATCTTATTATGTATTTCATCTCTATACAGTAGTTAAAGGTTTTAGTGGAATTCTGCCTTATTATTATGAACATTTTGAGCATGTCAGAACATTTTATCAAGGGTGGTTTTTAAATGTTTTTGTTAATATACCCCAATTTCTCATCTAATATGTCAAAACCAGTAAAGTAAACTTAAGAATGAATGTCTATGCATCTTAAATGTTGTGTGCATGTTTTTTTTTTTTTTTTTAAAAAAGACCAATACAGCGAATAATCCCTGTGGGTAGCTTCTGGAGATTGTTAAGCAAAATCTACAGCTAACAAGATCAATTTACTACACTAAAATGCTTGTGTTACTTCCCGTGAAGATTGGTATTTTCAGCCATGTGGCTGTAATTTTCAGCTCTCATTGGTTCTTATTACTGAACAATAAAGACCACAAATAACAATCATTATCGCTCTGTGAAAAGAGCTGAATGTCATACCTGTCTTTCACAGCCTAGCAAACATGTTTGCAGTTTTACATTTTGAAAAGCAAAAGCCTAGTGCAAGACCACAATCCACAAGTTACCATCATTATTTTTAAAGGAAAAGCCCCTTGGTCTCTCTGCGTAATGCCCTTTTGTCTCAATGGTCAACTGAAAAACAGAATGGTAGTTATTGTGGTTTTGCCCAGAAGTCACTGAAGTCATGCTAATGGTAATAAAGTAAAAGTTGCTTCACCGCTCCTTGTCATTCAAACCATAGAAATAAGCACTAGAACAAAACTGGATGAAAAGGTCCAACATAATTCTAAGTACAGGTAAAAATTATTTTTTTTACCAACACTTAAAATTATCTTGGACTGTTTCATCTGGTTTTGGTCAGAGGTCCCTTTATGCGCTTGTATGGTTTTAAGCACTGCTTGTGGTGTCTGTTCTTAAGCCTAGGTTCACATTGATGCGATTTGGCATGTGATTTGACATGACAAATCGCATGCCAAATTGGTGTGATGTTGACTTTGCGGTGCCACGCTGATTCCCAAATGTAGTTCCTCTACTACTTTTGGTGACTTGTATAGACATATAGACCCCCACACCATTTTTTTAAATTTTGGCATGGGGTTCCCCTTGAAGGCCTGAAGCCTGAAGGCCTGGTTTGGACTTTGGGGGGACTCCCACACCATTTATTTTTTGCGCAGGGTTCCCCTTAATCTCTTCAATACACTGGGTTATATAAACTACACTGCTTGCATTGACCTGAATATAGAGTCTGCACTGAATATTATATAGAATATACAGAATTCAGAGTAATATATATACATATACATATAGTCTAGCGTGTATATATATATATATATATATATATATATATATATATATATACTCTGCATTATGCGTAGACTAGATATTCAATGATTCAATATATTCTATATTCAGTCAGTGCAGGCAGTGTATTTGATATATATACATTGTCTAATATATATATATATATATATATATATATATATATATATATATATATATATATATATATATATATTAGACAATGTATATATATCAAATACACTGCCTGCACTGACTGAATATAGAATATATTGAATCATTGAATATCTAGTCTACGCTTAATGCAGAGTATATATATATATATATATATATATATATATATATATACACTGTATATACACACACGCTAGACTATATGTATATATATATATATATATATATATATATATATGTATATATATATATATATATATATATATATATATATATATATACACACCTATATATATATGTGTGCAGTGTATATATATATATATATATATATATATATATACACATACATACACACTGCCACTAACTAACCTGCCTGCCTAATCTAGCTCAATCTATTTCCGTCCACACACCATACACGACCGCTATGTAAGCAACCTTATATAGTGTGGGGCATGGACTAGGTCCCCCTGTACCAAGATTGGCCAAAGGCACCCCGCCTTTGGCCAATTATGGCTTTCTCAGCAGAGTATGCAGTGATTGGCCAAAGCATGCAGGTCAGGTCACTGCTGCAATTATACAATTTATATAACTTTTTCACACAATTAGAGTTTTCTTTTGGTGGTATTTGATCACCTCTGGGTTTTTTATTATACAAATGAAAAAAGACAGAACATTAAAAAAATGCAATAAAGCATATCCAATAACAAAAGAAAAAATATATAATTTCTTCATACAGTTAGGTCAAAATGTATTCTGCTACATGGCAAAAAAAAATTCTAATAAGTGTATATTGATTGGCTTGTGTGAAACTTAGAGCGTCTACAAACTATTGTATTGTGAATTTATTTTTCATACTACTAATGGCGTTGATAACTTATAGTGGAACTGTGATAGTGTGATGGGCAATATGACCCTAAAACTGGGAGGAACTGACAAACTACCACTGACATAACCAGTGACACTAATACAGTGATCAGTGATAATACTGTATACTGTCACTGTACTAACAACACTGGCTGGGAAGGGGTTAACATCTAGAGCGATTGTGTGCCTAAAAATGTTTAATAGGTGTAATATGTGCAGCTTTTTACTAACAATCTCTTTTTTATCCCTGCTCAGCAGGGATAAGAAAAAGAGAGATTGTTCCCTCTGTACAGAGCTCTGTGTTGATTTTCAACACAGGGCACAGGGCTGTGATTGGAAACAGCCAATAAGCAGGTCTCAGCAATGAATCATTGGCCGTGACCTGAAGACAAACTCCTGTGGTGTACAATTCACGAAGGGTGTCGGCGGGCAGGTGGATATTAAAGATGGAAACAGGCAGCGACATACCAATACATTGCTTTGCCTGCAAAGTAGTTAAGGTCAATGTGTGGTTTTGCCCCGCTTGGGGAAAACACAGATTAACCAATTCAATACCAGCATACATTTAAGAATGGCAAAGTGGGAGTGCGCATGCGCGGGACTTCCGGTCGGACGCCTTGATCGGGAGCTCCGTACCGCTCCGGCCCTTCGGCGCTAACATTAGCATTTCCAGCCAGCGGGAACCTCAGCCGCATATATCACCGAGCTCCGGAAGACACCAGGAGCCCGCACATATGCCCAAAGGCCGGGCAAAAACGTTCGCCAGCCGCCAGCTACTTTACGGCCTAGACGAGCCTGATCCATCCAAGATGGCGACCGCTCCTCTTCCCGGCGGAGACACAGACATCAGGGATGATATAGCGGACCCCCCTCCTCCCCAGCCCTCCTCCACTGCCGTGAGTAGCATCCAGGACCCTCAGACTTCTCCTGCTTCTACTATATCGTTGATACATAGATCGCTGGCAGGCTTCTCTTATTCTCCTCAAACCATCTCCCCAAATAGCCTGGCTGAGGCCCTGCAGGCCTCCCCTCAGCCTATCCATCCACCTGACCTGACACAGCTCTTAAGTAGCTTTTCTGAAATGCTGGCAGCAGGCCTAGCTCAAAATGCTGTTCAGATAACTTCTTCAAACAAAGCCGACCTGCAGAATCTAGGGGCCAGAATAGATGTGATAGAACAGGCAGTAGATAATACAGCAGCTCGCACTAACCAGAACTCTAAATGCATACAGTCCCTGCAGGAACAACTGGATTCAGCTCTTTCTAAATTAGATGATTTAGAAAATAGAAGCAGAAGGTATAACTTCCGCATCAGAGGTGTGCCTGAATCTGTCACGGACATTCAAAGCACCGTCAAGGCCTTCATTAAGGACATTATCCCGGACGTTCCGGACCACAAGCTAGAGCTGGATAGGGCCCATCGAGCGCTACAAGCCCCCTGTCAGGACGGCTTGCCCCGTGATATTGTGATCAAGCCTCACTTTTATGGAATTAAAGAGGAAATTATGATGCGATCTCGCAATCGTGACAATCTCATCATCCAGGGCAACAAAATCCAAGTCTTCGCAGACATCTCTCCCGCCACGATTCAAAAGCGAAGATCTCTCAAGCCCCTTCTGGAAGTTCTAAATCAAAATTCGATCAAATATAGATGGGCCTTTCCATTTCGCCTCCAGTTCCAGTGGAAAGATAGACAATACAGCTTTACCAACTTTCTTGACGGGGAAACCCTCCTCCTGCAACTTGGGCTCATTACACAAGAGCTACAATCCATCCAGATGGGGAGCCGGCCGAACGCGTCTAAAAGACCCCCCCCGAACAGCCCGTTGGCCCCCCTGTGGGTGAAGCAAAAGTCGAAGAGGCAACGCGACTCTGTACCTCAAAAGTGACTCCTGAACCCTTAGGGCCTCTGGGCCCCTGACTTTTTTTTCTTCATTTTTGAATCCTGATGATTGTCGGGAGGGGCCGACGGACTTTCCGGCTTCCCTCCGGTCCTTTTAAGGACCCTCTGAACTCAGTTTTTCTACTTTGCAATATGTGATTTTTTCCTTTTTTCTCCCAATCCCCTGGCCCCCTCCTCCCCTCCCCCCCCCCTCCTTCCCCCTTTTTTCTTTTTTCTTTTTATTTATTTTTACGGGGTGTGAATGTCTGCCCAGATTTTCCACTTAACATTCACCTAACATCCCGTGCTCTCCCCCCCCCCCCCCCCCCCTGTCCATGACACATCTCTCCTAACGTTGTTGTCGTACTGACACCATTTGTTTTTTGTTTTTTTTTAGTATTTGGTCTCACTATCTTGTTGGACAGTCCCGGATCTTAATTGCTTATAAGTTTTCCAAGGTTGATCTGTTTTTTTTTTCTCTTTGTTAAATTCTTTTATGGTTCTCTGTATTTGCCTGCTGGCACCCATTTTTATAGGCACGTCGATAGAGGCGCTGGTGCCGGAGCGGGGCTTAGTGCCGTGTGCCACTCTACCTGCTGCCCCCTTGCGGAGATTTCTCCCTTAGGGTCTTCAGGAATGCAGTCTGATTTCAGACTGCCTTTAGTTCGGGCCCTCCTGGTTCAGGAGGCTCGAGGTGGGCTCTGCCATTCCAGACCCACCACAGAAGGACCCGAGCTTTCCCGTTCTCGAGTCCTTCCCCTTCTCCCCCTCCCCCTCCTTCCCTCCCCCACTTTCCCTCCTCCTCTCACTCTCTCCTTTTCTATTCTTCTCTCCCTACAGGAGCCCTCGGGGAGATCCCGCCTTTCGGTCTATGGCGCATTTCAGCACCTGTATCCTGCACCTTGGAACAGCAAACAAGTTCTCCTACCCAGGGTAAGATTGTTATTCCCTATCTTGTTCCCACACTCTGATAACCATGGCTGATCCGCATATTAATAAGACGACGCTCAAGATAGCGTCACATAATACTCAAGGTCTAAACTCCCCTTCTAAAAGACGTAAAGCTCTTCACAGCTACTACATTAGGGGCCTTAATATTGTTATGCTTCAAGAAACCCACTTCCCCAAAAATTATAACCCCACGTTTTTACACCGGAATTTCCCTACCTTCTTCTTAGCAAACGCAGAGGACAAGACGAAGGGGGTTGCCATATTATTCTCTAAACACACCCCGTTCACCCACATTCAAACCATCAGAGATATCAAAGGGAGATATCTTCTGGTTAAGGGTCTTATTAACGATATCCTTTTCTCCTTTGTCTCTTATTATGCGCCCAATAAAAACCAAGCTCCTTTCTTCTCGTCCATGCTGACTGCCTTATCCTCCCACCTGGAGGGTAAGGTGGTCATGGGAGGTGATTCGAACATCGCGTTTGACCACCTTATGGATAAGAGTTCCAATGGTAGATCCCACTTGAAACGTCCCCCCAAACAGAGCCTAAAAATTGCTAAACTTTTTCATTCTCTGGGGATGATAGACTCCTGGAGAGAGCTTCACCCTGATGCTAGGGACTTCACTCACTTTTCGGCTCCACACAGGACATTCTCCCGCATAGATCACATCTTTGTCCACACGGCGGATATTACCTTTTTATCTCAGGCTTGCATTAAAGAGGTTCCCTGGTCTGATCATTCAGTCATCTACATCCAGCTAGTGGGCTTTCTGGCTCCGGCGGGCCCCCCCCAATGGCGCCTCAAGGAGTCCCTCCTTGCCAACCAAATACACTGCACGCAACTGGAGAGAGACCTGAAAGACTTAATGACTTAACTTAACTTAACTTAACTTAATGACACTCCTGAAATCTCCCCGGGCACGTTGTGGGGGGCCCATAAAGCAGTCATGAGAGGTAAAATTATTCAGCTGACCTCCCAGCTCAAGAAGGAAAAAGCCCAAAGCATAGTCAATCTGGAACGGGACTTCCAGGATCTGAGTGCTGCGCACAAGAAAAATCCATCACCCACTTCATTAGCCAAAATGGATACCGCTAGAATTGCTCTGAATTTGGCCCTGACTTCCAGTGCGGAGAGCCACCTTAAATGGACAAGTGGCAGATTCTATCTTCACACTGATAAATTTGGCCCCCAGCTGGCTGCGAGGCTTTCCCCCCGGCACAGGATTCAGGCCCTCCCCAAAGTGAAGTCCCTTTCCGGAAAACTGACTCAAAACCCTAAACAGATTCTAGAGGCCTTCAATAAATTCTATTCTAATCTATACTCGGACACCGACCCCGCTAGTATTCCACAGATGGAGGCCTTCCTGGACGGTATCGCACTCCCCAGAATCTCAGACTCCCATAGGGAGCTTATGGAATCCTCTTTCACGGAGGAGGAGGTTAGAGAAGTCATTAAAGGACTTAAACTTGGCTCGGCCCCTGGCCCTGACGGGTTTTCTACTAAGTACTATAAAAAGTTTATAGATGTCCTAGCTCCTTACCTGGCCCGATTCTTCAACTCCCTCAACAATAAGTCATCCCTGGATCCGACAGCTAACCTGGCATTTATATCAGTAATACCTAAACCCGATAAAGACCTAAGCCTAGTGAGCAACTATAGACCTATTTCCCTAATTAATAACGATCTGAAAATAATGACCAAGATTCTTTCAAACAGACTGGGCTCTTTCATAGGTTCATATGTCCATGGGGACCAGGTTGGCTTCATACCAGGCAGGCAGGGGCCGGACCAGGTGAGGAGAGCTATAGACATAATCTCCATCCTCCAGTCGGGCTGGGATGGCGGTCCTCTCCAGGAGGGTTTCCTATTATCCATCGATCTCCAAAAGGCCTTCGATACCGTTACCTGGCCATATTTGTTCCGCACACTAGAGCGATGGGGTTTTGGCCACAAATTTGTCAATACTCTTTCCGCCCTTTATTCCCATCCTAGTGCCCGGATCAAACTTCAAGGCCATCTCTCAGACCCCTTTCCCATTGCCAAGGGCACTAGGCAGGGTTGCCCGTTATCCTCCCTATTATTCGCTATAGCTATAGAAACGCTAGCAATCTCTTTTAGGACTCATCCAGATATCCACGGCGTGCGCTGTGGCCCCTCCTCGCACAAATGCGCGTTATTCGCGGACGATGTCCTTCTATTCATTACATCACCACTCATCTCCACTCCCAACGTTTTAAGGGTGCTTCATGAGTTTGGGCAAGCCTCTGGCCTGCAAGTCAACATGTCCAAGTCAGTAGCCCTCAACATCTCCGTTAACTCGGATTCGGTAGCAAAACTCCAAACCCAGTTTCCCTTTTCGTGGAATCCAACGTCCATTCCCTACTTAGGGATCCACCTCACCCCAAGCATTGGTCTACTCTATAAGCACAATTTCCCCCCAATGTACAACAAATTGAAGGCGGATCTGGATCAGTGGTCCCTTTACAAGCTCTCCTGGTTAGGCAGAGTTAATGCCATTAAAATGACCCTACTTCCCCGAATCCTCTATCTTTTCCGCTCGCTCCCTATCTCGGTTCCCAAATCCCACATCAACAGTTTGCACTCTTCTATAATCCGCTTTGTGTGGGGCGGCTCTTCCCATAGACTACCCGAATCGGTTCTCTTCAGACCCAGACGAAAAGGAGGACTTGGACTACCTAATCTTTGGTGGTATTATCAAGCGGCACAGTTGAGCCAGATCTCCTGCATCTACACTAACGGTAGGAAACCGGATTGGGTGGAAATGGAAAGACAAGCTATTCCCAACTTTACCATAGATTTTCTTATATGGCGACCCCCCAAGTCCAGGCCTCCGATTATGTCACCCACTCTGTCTCACTCAATGGCCCTCTGCGATTCGGTTCACTCCAAGAACTCCCTGACTTCCCCGTGGCGCCCTCTAGCACACATTTTTAACAATCCTCAGTTTCCACCTGGACTAGACGTCAAAACATTTCAATGGTGGCTCAACAAGGGTCTCATTAGAATTGGGAACTACGTCAACTCTAATGGTCCCCTCACATTAGACCAGTGTATCTCTAAACTAGAGATGCCTCTGACCGAGAGATTTCGCTTCCGCCAAATCTCTCACTTCCTACACTCACTTTCTTCCCGTACATTAGGCCCCCTGACAGTCACCCTCTATGAACAATGGTGCACATCAGCTGTGGTTATGAGAGGTGGTATCTCCCTGATTTATGCAGCTCTAGCAGATCCACAGGTTAAGGCAGGATACATGCTGAAATGGGAGCGGGATCTGGATTTCGATTGGGACCTGGATACTTGGCATTGCAGCTTTATGAGAGGGCTCAAGGGGATCATCAACGTCTCTCTAATGGAGGCCAGCCTCAAGGTGATTTCCAGATGGTATTTAGTCCCGCAACGACTTGCGTCAATCTTCCCCCAATCTTCCCCACTTTGCTTTAGGGGCTGTGGCCACCTAGGATCCCTGATCCATACTTTTTGGGAATGCCCCAGAATCAGAAGTTATTGGAATGGTGTTTTTAACCTCATCCGCAAAGTCACGGGGCTTGGAATTCCCCAGGACCCCAAGATCGCTCTCCTCAATCAAGATATCCCTCGTGCGAAGAAATTCTCACGAATTCTGGCCCAATTCATCCTTATTGGGGCGAAATTGTCCATTGCCAGGGCCTGGAAATCACCTAGAGTTTCCCTCCACTCTACTAAACGAAAGATTACTTGGATCATGCTCCAAGAACAGACTTCCAGTGTAATTCTTGACAAAGTTGACCGGTTCAAGAGCATATGGGAACCCTGGGCGAGTCATATGGGGATCTCACTTGGCTATAACCTGTTCTCTTCTCCCCCCACTAGGGGTACTCCCACAGACAGGTCGGGCCCTCCCTGAGGTCTCCTCTCTACTCTCCTCTTTCCTCATGTTTTTCTTCTCTTTTCTCCCTCCTTCCTCTATCTCTTTCCCTAACCCATCCTCCCCATTGCCTTTTTTCCCTTATCTGCTATTGCCCCAACTAACAGAGGCTGAAAATTTGGACCCTGCTCAGAGCGGGCCCCTGCTAACAGTATTTTGTCTTAGATTGGGAGGGCTCTGAGTCCCTGACACAGCAAGATCCCGGTAGGGGTGTTGGGGGCTCGGGGCAACTCCTGCCTCAAGTTGACTTTGGAGCCTTGCTCAATGTTGTAATTGAGAAAATTTCAGATATGAGCAGGCTGATGGGTATTGTTCCATTCACTCTCTGCTTCACTATGCAAACTATAGAACCTTTGCCAGTTATGTTGTACCTCTGTTGTGTAAACTCCTTCTTCACGACTCCCCTGCGTGGGAGACCCTCTGTTCCATTTTTTATTATGTTTCAATAAAGCTCTTTTGAAACTTAAAAAAAAAAAAAAAAAGAATGGCAAAGTGGAGGACACTTATTTTTGCAATTCCATTTATTATTGGCACTGCAGAAAATACCTTTGGGCAGCCAGTGTGAATGGCTATGATCTAAGCTGTCTCACAATAAACACAATGTACAGAGCTGAACATTGCGGCCAATCACAATATATACACTATAGTGTTTACATAAGAGAGATCTCCGTTTCCTGTCACAATAGAGGAAGGACAATCTGATGAACAAAATAATCATTTATCAGCAGCAGAAGCACAGAGACAGCAGCTTGGGTGTGGAGAGAGGGAGAGAGGGGGTTATTATTATGATTGCAGATCTTTTCATCCCTTTCAACCCCTTCCTCTTCATCTCAGTTCCATCCTGTCTCTAGTACCTGTGTATTTACACCTTCACCTCCCTTATGCTGCACCTTAATCCCTCATCTGTGTTCTCCTTCTGTGTTTGGCTTGTACACTAATGATGTATCTAGTGCATAGCTCCCAACTGTCCCTGATTTCCAGGGACTGTCCCTGATTTGGAGCAATGTCCCTCTGTCCCTCTTTCCCCCTCATTTGTCCCTCATTTTGGTCTGATCTATACAGTTGTATATAAAATGCACTTTTTATCTTTCAAAAGGTGTTTCCCAGTGCTAAACCTTTCATCCGATTTCTAAATTGCTGCATTTGTACATTTTAAAATCCATATAAAGGAATAGTAATGGTAAAAAAAAGCCCTTCTGGATTTCATTAACCATTTTTTTGGGTTAATTCTCCTTTAACCACTTGGTTACTGGGCACTTAAACCCCTCTCCTATCCAGACCAATTTTCGGCTTTTAGCGCTGATGTACTTTGAATGACAATTGCGCCATCATGCTACATTGTACCCAAATTCAATTTTTATAATTTTTTTCCCACAAATAGAGCTATCTTTTGGTGCTATTTGAGCACCTCTGCGTAAAATTTTGCAAACAGGTAATTTTTCTCTTTCATTGATGTGCGCTGATAAGGTGGCACTGATGGGTACCAATAGGTTGCAGTGATAGGCACTGATGGGTGACAGTGATGGGCACTGGTGGGTGGCAATAATGGGCACTGATTGGTTACACTGATAGGCAGCACTGCTACGTGGCACGGATGAGGCACTGATTGGCACCACTGGTGGGCATTGATAGGTGGCACTTGTGGGCATTGATAGGTGGCACTGTGGGCACTGGCAGGTGGCACTGGCAGGGGGTACTGGTGGGCACAGATGAGGCATAATTGCCTCTTCCTCTTTGGGATGGATGTCCCATGCAGATAAGCCGTTGATCGGCTTTTTTTTCTCCTCATGCTGTCAGTGTAAGGAGAAAAAATACACGCTTACTGAGCTTTTGTTTACAACATATGATCAGCTGTCATTGGCTGACAGCTGTACACGTGGTAAGGGGATGGGACCAGCCACTTACTCGGATCGGTGATCACTCAAGTCTCTATGACGGCCTCCTGGAAATTCAGGTCCGCGCTGTGGCTGTTATTCGGCTATAGCGTGGACGGCAAGTGGTTAAGGGGTGTGGCAGGGGGCGTGTCCTATGCCTATATACGTTTGTTAGTAGGTGTCCCTCATTCCCATCTCAAAATGTTGGGAGGTATGCAAGTGTACCATTATCAAGCGCCATGGTTTACCAACTCAATACCTCAATGCCAGAGGCAACCAGGAAATCGACACTACAGAAGAAATGAACACACCCAAAATTGTGTGTTTCTCTTGACTACAGTGATAATCAGTGGCACAGGCAACAGGAGAAGTTAGCATCATTTGCAGGAGGAGATGCAGAATTATGCCCCTCTATGCTATGGACAGTAGGAGAGACATGAGGTTCCATAGTCTTTTTTTTTGTTATAAAGAAGACCCACTGAGTGTTCTCATCGTAGGACTGGAAGTGTGGCATTGGTAGGTGAAAACAAACAAGAACAACTTTAAAAAACGAATGCAACAACCACATGTACCCAAAATTGGATTTAGATATGCTTTAAAATGGTTTTAAACCTCTAACATTAAAAATGAACAAAGCATATATAGTGTCTATTTATCTCAACCCAATATATTATTGTGTCTATTTGTCTCAACCCAAAGCACCAAGTGTCTTTTCTCTCCGATCTTTCTTTACCATTTGCATGAGTCATTGATAATACTCTCACTCTACAACTTTCCGGGTTAAGGCCCTCTCCCTCTCCAGCATACAGCAGATGACTGACAGCCTCAGCTACGTATGTTTCTCTATGAGCCCCTGTACAGAGGGTCTATCCCTTCTACTCAGCTCTAAGACCACAAGGAGCTCTGTGCTCTAGATGAGAAGTGTGTGCGAGATGTCAGATTCCCATCCCCTGCTTGCTAGAGCTGAGAAAAATCCTTTGAATTGTGTACTTTGAACTTATGTAGAGGAGAGAGGGCTGCATATAAACAGGTACAATTTATGTAAGGAGATTTGTTTCATTTCTGTGTATAGTCTGAAGCTAATCAGTTCACCCGGCATATGTAAGGGTTTACACTTTAAGGTTTTTTTTTTTTCTTTGATACACTATATTACCAAAAGTATTAGGACATCCGCCTTTACATGCGCATGAACTTTAATGGCATCCCAGTCTTTGTCCGTAGGGTTCAATATTACGTTGGTCCACCCTATAACAGCTTCAACTCTTCTGGGAAGGATGTCCACATGGTATAAGAGTGTGTCTATGGGAGTTTGACCATTCTTCCAGAAACACATTTGTGAGGTCAGGCACTGATTTTGAACAAGAAGGCCTGGCTCGTAGTATCTGCTCTAATTCATCCCAATGTTCAATAAGGTTGAGGTCAGGACTCTGTGCAGGCCAGTCCAGTTCCTCTACCCCAAACTCACTGATTCATGTCTTTATAGACCTTGTTTGTGCACTGGTGCACAGTCTTGTTGGAACAATAAGAGGCAATCCCCAACCTTTTCCCACAAAGTTGGGAGCATGAAATTGTCCAAAATGTCTTGGTATGCTGACGCCTTAAAGCCTCGTACATACGATCGGATTGTTAGCCAACAAAACGGTGGACTTTTGTCCTAAGGGCATTGGCCCAAACTTGTCTTGCATACAAACGGCAAGGAATTGTTAGCCAACAAATATGAATGTAGTGACGTTCTACGTTATTTTTCAGCTCTTCAGCGCCAACCTTTGGGCTCCTTCTGCTAATTTTATGTTAGCAGAAGTTAGGTGAGTGTTGATTCGTGCTTTTCATTTAGCACTTTTCATTTTACGCTTTTCAGTTTGTTTCTGAGTGGCCATTCGTCAACCAGACATGTTGCGGAATCGGAGGAGATAACGTGTTATTTATTGTTGGCCTTAGAGTTATTGCTTTGACATTATTTTTTTGGTTGAATAATGATTTGATTTGGTATATTTTCTATATTTTTGGATGCACAGAATGCACTTTTTGGTTAAGTCCTATTGGCAGATAGCATGTCTAATTTTATTTGTTATCTTTTTTTAATGCACAATAAAAAAATTGTGTAGAATAATACTTGGCTATGTGTTTTACTACAAATGACAGTTTGGGAGTAGGCAGTTACATTTAAAAAAAAGTACAATGTAAAATTGACACCAACATAGTTGTATCTTTGATCTTAAAAACTAGGGGATAATGGTGTTGTGGTAACTTGCCCAAAAAAAAAAAAAAAAAAAAAAAAGCATATTAATATTATTCTTGATATCACTAGAAAAAAAGCCTTTGAAAATTTGTTTGCAATAACTCCATCAGCAAAGCAGCTTCATTATTATCCCATTAAAGAAGAAGAGAATGTGCGCTGCCTTTGGAGATTTCATAATTTGTCACGTCACGAATGTTAATTCTCCATTACGAATGCTAGTTTACAAGACCGGCCGCTTCTGGCTCATCCTTGCTTCCGAGCATGCGTGTTAGTACTTTTGACTTTTGTCCAACGGACTTGTGTACACACGCTTGGAAAATCCGACAACAGACATTTGTCTGCAGAAAATTTTAAAACCTGCTATCCAACATTTGTCTGCGGAAAAGCCAACAACAATTGTCAGATGGAGCATACACACAGTCGGATTTTCCGCCAACAGCCTGTCTTCACACATTTCCTGTCGGAAAATCCGATTGTGTGTACGAGGTTTAAGGGTTCCCTTCACCGAGAACTAAGGAGCCAAGCCCAACCCCTGAAAAACAACCCCACTCCATAATCCCCCCTCCACTAAATGATTTGGACCAGTGCACAAAGCAAGGTCTTCTTGTCCACATCAGTGCCTGACCTCACAAATGCACTTCTAGAAGAATGGTCAACATTCCCATAGAAACACTCCTAAACTTTTGTGGACAGCCTTCCCAGAATAGTTAAAGCTGAAAAGGGTGGGTCAACTCAATATTGAGCCCTACGGACTAAGACTGGGATGCCATTAAAGGCAGGCGACCCAATACTTTTGGTAACATAGTCTTGCACATCTTAAAAATTTATATAAACCAACTAGTAGTTTAGTGGTTTTAGAGTCTAAAGTACAGTCGCTACTCAAACTCAAACTGCTTAGTGATAATGGTTTTTGAATCACAACGGCAGTTAAAGGAATAACTTTATCTGCCTGGATTTGCACTTAAATAAACTTACATGATTACTGACATACAGGAATTTGTAGCCTTCTACAAACATGGAAAAAAAAAAGAATTGTGTGTTTTGGAGAAGGTGGATTGCAATATACCCAATTATGTTATTTTAAGTCTTATTGCAGCCATTTTCCTGTTTATCTAAATTGTTTGGCACTAAAGTAATAAGCTCTAATGGATGCTCATCACTGATGTCTTTTGTCTGTAATCATTTCATATCTCCCGGGTCCATTATCTACCACTGTATGAATAACTGCATGGAAATCCTAAAATATGGCCTTGTGTTTTATAATGTGTGATGTATGCAGCACGCTTGTGGCTGTCCAAAGCACCTTCCAGCTGGTGATATAAAGGGTTAATCACTCTTTCTACTCTCAATGATAATTCATCTCTTCATGCCATTATCCCCTCTCTCGTCTGAATGAAGGTGGCTGGAAGTTACACATACATCCTGTAATAGTGGCATATGGCACATAAATCATTAACAAAGACTATTAATGAATTATTCATTCTAACCAAAAGACCAAACACTTTGCTAATTGTCCTGGAAAGTGAAAGAGAGAACTAGTGTAAAGGATGGGAGTATAATTAAAGGCTTTTCAATCTTCTTAGATATGTACCTGAGTGTAGGATCGGGTAGATGTACTGTAAGTAATCTTGTCAATGGATGTTGTTTTAAACACTTTGCATAGGCTGTAATTATATATGTATGTAGCGGCAGCCATGTTTGCTCATTACTTATTTAGGCTTGGCTTACTCCTTTGCAATGCTACACAATGGTTGTGCCTAACGGTTTCTTCTTATAATGCAAGTCTATGAGCCAGAGCCAGCCAATTCCTTTAAACACAATGCACTCCCTTTGTGGATAATACTGTTGCTTATCTCAAAACATTTTAGGAACAGTTAAAAGCTCATGGAAATTAAACAGTCCCTCCCTATAAATCACTAATTATTAAAAACACAAAAAGAGGGAAAATGTTAAAATGTGAAAGTTACAGAAAATGACCATATATTAAATACAATGGCTAGAAATACACCGATCAGCCATAATAATAAGATCACTGATAGGTAAAATGATTAGCATTTCATTACAATGGCATCTGAAAGTCATTGGGAAATTTTAGGCAGCCAGTAAAAATGTTGTCCCTTAAAGAGGAAGTAAACTTCCCTGTATTGTTTGTACCTATAGGTATGCCAATAATAAGGCTTTCCTATAGTTACTGTAAATATCTCCTAAACTTGCACCTTTTAGGAGATAATTATTGTACATGCCACAGATTAAGTCATCGGCGCATGCGCTCTGAAGGAACTGCCGCCGTGACGTTTCTTCAGAGCCCTGTGCCGTGACCCGCTAATCACACAGCCGGAGTCCACAGACCCAGAAGGGTGAAGATGGATGCGGCCTCCAGTGGTGACAGCGAGGGCTTTGTTTGTAGGTAGGTTTCACATAATATGCTAGCATGTGATTCATACTAGCACATAATGCCTTTACTTTGCAGGTAAGTGAAAAAAAAAGGTTCTCTTTACTTTCTCTTTAAGTTGATGTGTTGAAAGCAGAAAAAATGGGCATTGTAATTTGTTGTGTAAGGGGCTGTGTAGCTGCAGACCGGTCAGGGTGCCCTTGCTGACCCATGCCCACAGCCAAAAGAGCCTACAATGAGCATGAAAACTGGACCACAAAGCAATGGAAGAAGGTGGCCTGGTCTGATGAATCATGTTTACTTTTACATCATGTGGATGGCTGGGTTCATGTGCATTGCTTAGCTGGGGCAGAGCTGGCACAAGAATGCATTATGGATAGAAGGCAAGCTGGTGAATTTTCTGTAACTTTCACATTCTAATATTTTCCCTCTTTTTGTGTTTGTAAGCTGGTGGGGGCAGTGTGATGGATGCTTTGGGCAATGTTCTGCTAGACTTAGGGTCATGCCATTTATGTGGAAGCTAGTTTGATGTACCAACTACCTAAATGTTGTTGCTGACCAAGTACACCCCTTCATGGAAACAGTATTTCCCGATGACAGTGACCTCTTTTAGCAGCATAATGTGCCCTGACACACTGCAAAAATTGTTCAAGAATGGTTTAAAAGATAAGTTCTTGTTTTGGAACATGTTATACTGTATAGTCCATCCATATTTAGTTAAGGTGTGGCTAGAGATCAATTTTCCAAAAAATCTATATACATAAAGGTACCAACATCCCATTTCATTTAAAGAATAATAGAGTACTGGATAGGGGATATTAAAGGTACATATTTCAAATATACACTACAACGTATTATTATAAAAATACAAAAAAATATTTTTATTTATACACAACACACAAATAAAAATAAAAAGGTGGCTACAGGTATATATTCAGAGTCATAGGTATATACACAAAATCCCTATTAGCGACACCGTCAATACTGTAATCTCACACTTAAAATACTGCGTCCAAAAACGTCTACATGTTTCGCCAAAAGCGGCTTCATCAGGAAAATGGAAGAAGTTGTTCAAAAGTAATTTTTAGATAAATGCTGATATATATTCTCAACCTCAACATAGGTCCAGGGGTGAGAGCATACAGGGAATCAACAAAAAATGTCATCCGACAAAACTATTTTGCACTCCGTGGTCAATCGCAGCCATGTTGGGTCACCCGTAGGGAGGGATGACTTGATCTCAATTCTATCACAGCGAATATTGAATAGTAATATCACTTTTCATAAGTTTACGCTGAATATATCTAGTATCTCTATTGGGAGCTCAAGCACATGGAGGTCAAACACATAACACACAGTACACCTCTTAATAATATATAGCGCCTTGACACGCACACCTGATAATCAATTTGTGTGCATTATCACATGAGAGAGGGAAAAATATCAAACAATTGTATTTCCAAGATAGAATCGATACAGACTAAAATGTGTTCTCAATAGATGGTTTCACCTGTGCTGTCCTCCATGTTGAACGTGAGCTCCTCCAATTTTCTGTAACTTTCACATTCTAACATTTTCCCTCTTTTTGTGTTTGTAAGCTGGTGGGGGCAGTGTGCTGGATGCTTTGGGCAATGTTCTGCTAGACTTAGGGTCCTACCATTTATGTGGAAACTACTTTGACGTACCAACTACCTAAATGTTGTTGCTGACCAAGTACGCCCCTTCATGGAAACAGTATTTCCCGATGACAGTGGCCTCTTTTAGCAGCATAATGTGCCCTGACACACTGCAAAAATTGTTCAAGAATGGTTTAAAAGAGAAGTTCTTGTTTTGGAACATGTTATACTGTATGTTCCATCCATATTTAAAGTGGAAGATGTAACATGTTCCAGCTCCTGCCTCTTCTCCCTCCCTGTGACAGTGGGCGGGGGATCTCCTCCCCGCACCAGCTGTCACAATTCAAAAACAGCGGGCACACATGTTCGTGTCATTTATTCACAGTTTCCTGTGAATAACTGAGCTACAAATGTATTTTCACCACTTGATGTTCTTCCAGGTTGAATGATCCAGCAATCATGCAATGTAATGCATTACTGAGGACTGCCCATTGACAGAAAAGAGGGAAAATAACTTGTGTGTTACACAACTTGGCTAAAGACATCCAGAAATGATAAGTATAAACAATTAAAGCATAAAATACATGTGGGGAAAGGGGGTGGTGAATAAAGCCTGTTGGGGCTAGGCTTTAAGTATTTTGTGAGGGCGTCCTTGTACTAAAGTTACATTGTTGCTTTAAACAAGACCACCCCATTTATAATATACTGTATTATTCATAAATCAATTTGATGAAAGTTCTCAATGGTTCTAATATTGTTAGGTAAAAAAATAATATATATTTGCATTGCTAATCTGTTTAATCACTTGACCTCCGAAAGGCTTTACCCCCTTCATGACCAGAGTATGTTTTGCTATACAGCCCAGTGCTACTTTACCTGGTAATTTTTGAGTACCTGAGTACCTATCACAGTCCATCTGAGTACCTGTCACAGTTCATCTGAGCACCGAGTACCTGAGTACCTGTTACAGTCCATCTGAGTACCTGAGCACCTGCCATAGTCCATCTGAGTGCTGAGTACCTGTCACAGTCAATCTGAGTATCCGAGTACCTGAGCACCTGTCACAGTCCATCTGAGTACCTGAGTACCTGTCACAGTCCATCTGAGTAAACGAGTACCTGAGTACCTGTCACAGTACATCTGAGTACCTGAATACCTGTCACAGTCCATCTGAGTACTTGAGTACCTGTCACAGTTCATCTGAGTACAGGAGTACCTGAGCACCCGTCACAGCCCATCTGAGTACCTGTCACAGCCCATCTGAGTACCTGAGTACCTGTCACAGTCCATCTGAGTACCTATCACCACCCTTCAGAGTACCTGCCACCACCCATCAGAGTACCCAAGTCCAGTCACCAGCCCATCAGAGTACCCGAGTACCTGTCACCAGCCCATCAGAGTACTCGAGTACCTATGTGTAGCCCATCAGAGTACCCGAGTACCTGTCACCAGCCCATCAGAGTACCTGAGTACCTGTCACCAGCCCATCAGAGTAACCAAGTACCTATCTGCAGCTCATCAAGTTACCAGAGGACCTGTCTCAAGCCCATCAGAGTACCCGAGTACATATCTGCACCCCATCAGAGTACCCGAGTACCTATCTGCAGCCCATTCCTCATAGAATATATACGTTGGGGTGTTTGCTTTCCAAAATTGTGTCATTTTTGGGGTAATTCCAATGTCCTGGTGCTTCAAGGACCTTCAAATGTGTGATAGGTAGGAATGAAATGAGATGTGTAATTTATGCTCCTAGAACGCCTGAAGGTACTACCTCAATGTTGGTCCTCTGTAGGTGGCCAGGCTGTGTAAAAATGTCACACATGTGGTATCGCCATACTCAGGATGAGTAGCAGAATGTGTTTTTGGGTGTAACTTTTGCTAAATACATGCTATGTGTTAGAAATATCTTATGGATTGACAACTTTGTGTAAAAAAAAAAAAAAAAAAAAGTTTTAATTTTCTTTCCACATATTCCGAAGATTTTTGTAAAAAAATTAACCGTTCAAAAGACTCATAATGCTCCATAGAAAATATGTCGGGGTGTTCGTTTTCCAAAATGGGGTCATTTTCTGAGTAATTCCATTGTTCTGGTGCTCCAGGGCCTTCAAAAGTGTAATAGGTCGTTAGGAAATTAGAGGTGTAATTTATGCTCCTAGAACACCTGGCGGTGCTCCCTGCATGTCTGACCTCTGTATATGGCCAGGCTGTGAAAAAGTCTCACACATGTGCTATCGTCATATTCAGGAGGAGTAGCAGAATGTATTTTGGGGTATAATTGAAAGTAGGCATGTGCTGTGTGTGAGAAATAACTTGTTATTATGACAATTTTGTGAAAAAAAATCAAAATTCTTAATTTTCCCAAGAATTGTGGGAAAAAATTACAACTTCAAAAAACTCACCATGCCTCTTACATTTACCTTTGACTGTCTACTTTCAAAAAAGAGGTAAATTGGGTGGGTATTTGTACTTTTCTCACATTTCAGAGCCTCAAGAAATGAGATAGGCTGCTAGTGTATCAGGTGTGATCAATTTTCAAAGATTTGCACCATAGCTTGTAGACTCACTTTCACAGAGACTAAATAATATGCACTAATTTGGGTTATTTTTTACCAAAGAGATGTAGCAGTATAAATGTTGGCCAAAATTTATGAACAAAAATTACTTATTTGCAAAATTTTATTTTTATCATAATTTCTATAAATTCGATTTTTATCATAGAAACTAAAAAAAACATTTCAACATTTTCGCTCTTTTTTCACTTATGTCGCAAAAAATAAAAAACCCAGTGGTGATTTAATAGCACCAAAAGAAAGCTCTATCTGTATGAAAAAAATGATAACACTTTTGTTTGGGTACAGTGTTGCATGACTGAGTAATTGGCATTCAAATTGTGAGAGCGCTGAAAGCTAAAAATTGGTCTGGGCAGGAAAGGTGTATAAATGCCCTGTATTGAAGTGGTTAAGACATGTTTCTTCCACTGATTAGATAGCCGGGGAACATTAATGTTCCTTACGAAGAATACTGCTGCCTGTCGTGTATCTTGTCAGTTTACTGCACAATGAATGGGTAGTGGAAAATTTACAGTCTGCTAAACCAGAGGTCATGATGTCAAGTCAGTAAGTTTTAGTTTATACAGGAATTGCACCCTTGACCTCTCTGTTAGAAGGCTGTGGACTACGGTAACTGTTATGCTGTCAATTTAAAACTACTATGCCATGGAGGTAGAAAAAAAAAATTCCAGATTAATTCTACGGGTTGGTTGTTGCAGCTAATTAAATACACAATGGAAAGTAGTATGCCTCACTCCTGGTAACACTGTATATCAGTAACACAAACAGTGTATGTGCTGTACTATTTCATTACTAAATTAGGTAATTAATTTAAATTTAATTTAAATTTAATGCAATTGGTATTACTGTACAAAGTAACACGTATATGTCTACTATATGTTTAATCATTTCATTGCAAATGCCTTTCTCTGGAATAACATGCTCTAGTTTATTTTCCCAGCTCCCATCAAAAGACAACATTTCTACTGTCCTCACATCTTTACAAACGAACACAACGTGGTAAACGCTCTACACCGAAATAACAAAATGTAATATATTGCAGTGTAAAAAAAATAAAAAATTACACGTGTTGTCTGCATTGTTTTTTGTTTCAGGTTTTCTCTTTAAATTCACCTGGTGATTCTGCCAGTAACACACTTCCTGTCCTAGAGTGACAACACTCACTCACTGCACTATATATCCATTGAGAAACATCATAGTCACCCTAGACTACTCTCTTGATTTGGATTTGGACTACAAACACCACCTCCTCCTCTTAGCTCCATGTAGGGAGGAGGTGCTTTTTCATTTACAGAAGGCAGATGGGAAAAAGGATAACATTATTTGAAATTTCAGTCCAGTACACAAGTAGTTACAAGCACACTGGATTTCTGCCAATCTGAAATGGTATTTTTCTATACTTGCAAGAGAAGTACTCAAAAATAATGCAGCCACCACATCTAAGGACTAGAGTTGGGGAAACAATTCAAGCCGAGCAAAAGTTTGGGCTGGACATTGTTTGTTCGCCCATTCGGCGAACACCCGGGATGCTTTGAGATGTTCGATCGATGACAGCCCAAGGGGGCGGTGCCACCGGGTGACGTCACCAGGTGGCCCCACCTTTTACCCATTTAAGAACTGTCGAACAGTGGAGAAGGCATTCGGCGGTTAGCCTTTGTCGTGGGTGAAGAGTTTTTTTTTCCTGGTCTGGCGGTGCAGCGGGCGTCGTGATTGATGATGGATCATCATGGGCATGGGACATCATTTTTTTATTTTTTAAATAAAGGAATTGTCAAAAACTGCCTCCTGCCTTTATTTATTTTTGACACTTTGTTTGGTTAATGAGCATGGGTATAATGTTCCCCATAATCATTCACATAGGGAGGGGACCAGGATCTTGGGGCCCCCTTCTTAAAGTAGATTCCAATAAGACCCCTGCCCGCAGACCCCACAACCACAGCCCAGGGTTGTCGGGAAGAGATTCTTGTCCCCATCAACATAGGGACAAGGTGCTTTGGGGGGGTGTGCCCCAAATCACTCTCCCATGTTGAGGGCATGTGGCCTGGTATGAGGGAGGGCCTTTGCTTGCTCCCACTTTTCCTCACCTGCTGGGCTGCATGCTTGGATAAGGGTCTGGTATGGAATGGGGGGGTGCAGTTTTTTCACCTTTTTTGCACTGCTGGCAATGGTATTGTATTGCCGGCAATTTAAATGTAATTTAGTTTTTCTTTTTTGCTGAAGCAGGTTCTATACACGGTAAAGATGCACAACTTTATAGGCTGACTAAGGGGACCCTCCAGGCACAATATTTAAAGGCATTTTTAATTTTTATCATTTCACTTTATGCATAATTAAAATCACTGCTCCTGTAAAAACATTTTTTTCATTCATACATGTCCTTCAGGGCAGTACCCAAGCTTCCATACTCTTTTTATGACCAATAACTTGTTTTCAAAATGGGCACTTTTAATTTTTCAACTTCAGGACCCACAGACTTCAATGGGGTTCAGAGTTTGGGTCTGAACTTTTGCAATATTCAAGAGTTCTGGCGTGAACCAAAATCGGGGTGGGGGTGTTCAGCCCAACTCTACTAAGGACTGGTAAACTGCAATAAATAAATTTTTTGTTCTGGGTTTAGATATCCTTTAATGGCTGGTAACAGATTTGCTTAAGACTATAGAAAAGCCAGAATACTCTAACAATGAAATAATAATATGTAATGTATGGGCTTGCCTGGAGGGCCACAAATTGAAAAAAAAAATATTTAGGTAGGCCCTCACATTACATAAGCTTTGGTAAATCTAAAGGAGATTACACAGATATTGTAAAATAAGGTGTATGGCCAGGTTTACTGTCTACTGTTCTGTGAGTACAGTCACTTTGGGGTTGATTTACTAAAACTGAAGAGGGCAATCTAGACAGATACAGGACTTCCACTGTAACAACTCAAATGGGTTGACTGATACTAAAGCTGGAGGGTACAAAATACAGTGCAGCTCTGCATAGAAACCAATCAGCTTTCAGGGTTTTTTCTATCAAAGCTTAGTAAAAGGTGATTGGGCTACCATGCACAGCAAAACTAGATGTTGCTCTCTCCAGTTCGTGTGCAGTTGAAAACCTCTTCTGAAAGTTGGAAACTGACAGCTGATAAATGATAGTGAAAAACCTCAGTTTTACAGCTTTTACATACTGAGTTTAGCAGCAGTTATCAGCAGTTGAGGTTAGAAGCTTATTTAAAGATAACCTCAGGAGACTCTCCCAAATGTCCACAATGCAGGGAAAAAATTTAAATTATGAACTATTTCAGCCATTCTCCGAGAAGAGAGAGCAGTGTGCTTTAACTCTGTATTCTCTCTCTTGTACTCTGCCAATCTCTCCTGTCTCTCTCTCTGCCTGTCTCTCTCTTTCTCTCTCTGCCTCTCTCTCTTGCTGTGCCTCTCTCTCTCTGCCTGCCTCTCTCTCTGCCTGTATCCATCTCTCCCTCTGCCTGTCTCTCTCCCTCTGCCTGTCTCTCTCTCTCTGTCTCTCTGCCTGTCTTTCTCTGCCTGTATTTCTCTGTCTGTCTCTCTCTCTGCCTGTCTCTCTCTCTGCCTGTCTCTCTCTCTCTC